>NC_084955.1:14358378-14464342 GCF_949316205.1 Platichthys flesus
TCGAAAAACCTTCCTGTCCTCCTCAGATGGATTGATACGTTTGTTTGTGTGATAAAAGACTTTCACTATTGTTTCTCATCTGTAACCAGGAAAGGCCCAAACAGACCCTTATCAAGCTGGTTGTAAATAACATCTGCGAGTACCAACTATCGTTTATGAGTCAGCACGTGTCAGTGGAGCTCATTTCAAAACGTGGTGCACTTTGATTTCGGCCTTTGTGTCTCTCTTAAAATGAGCTCCATGCTTTCCACACAGCCATGCTGCACTACTAATGTCAGGCAGAGGCTGCCTTGAAACAGTTTGGTACTGGTGCACGGAAATGTGTTATTTATTATCTCCCGATATCTGTTGTTTACATTGTTACTAAGGACAATAAATGTGTCACTAAGCATCGGGCTAGGTGCTGAGTTTTTTATGAGGTAAACAATACTATATGTTCCTTCATTTGCAGCTCTCTTGGCTGTGGAGCTGGCACTGGATGGGTGGATGACATAATCCCTGGCATGCTCTAAATGTGCTCCTTTTTACTTGAGGAGGGGAAAAAAACCGAGCGCCTCTTAAAGAAACATTTCATAGGACACAGGAGGACCAATAATCAAAGTGTTTCGAACACGCTAATTCACCTTTTCACATTTCATTTACGCGACCATTAGCGTTTTTATGTTTCAGTCTGGTAAAAGAATCCCAAACAGGCGTTTGACTCAATGGACGTAAAGATTAAGTTTGGCCCTGAACAGTGAACAAGTGAGAAAACGAGAGTTCTGAACACATTCTGTGCAGAAATGCAGCGAAGCAGCCACAGATGTGCCAGTTTTCAACCCGGCTTCACTGTGATTGATTGAGCGATTAGTTCACTATGAAGTAATTTGTAAGCAGTTAAGCCATTAGCGTACGTGGTTACCCTGTTACGTGTTCCATTCAGTTTCTTCCACAGTAGTAGGGAAGCACCTCTGGCTAAAGCTTCCTTTGTGAGGAGGAGCAGAGCACACACAATAGGAATTCTAACTCCAGGTTTTGTAAGCAACATCTGCATGAATGGTGGCATTGTCAGGGTATGATGTCATCGGAGAGAGACGGTGAGCTAAGAGCACAGCTGAATGTGCAGGCTGCGCTGAGCTCTAGAATACGTGTGCAGAAGTCTGTACTGTACGTTTGTGTGCATGCTCACGGTTGTGTATGCAAATTACTCTTTTTCAGAGCATTGCCACGTTCTGGCGGTCATTGTTCTGAGAGTCAAAACACATCTGTGGACTAAGTGGGCTAAAACAAACCATGAACTTAGAGTTTGCACGTTGAGTTTTTGATTCAGATCTGTTATGTGCATGTGCCTGGTTAGTTTGGTAAACATGCGGATGCGGGGTAAACAGCGGTCAGAGAGGGACGCTGGACACATGGCAAGATACGCCGACTGGAAAGTCACATTCACAAGGTTAAATGTCTGTGTGACAGATGCAAAGACGGTTTTGTAGATGATAAACACATGTTGTTTCTCTCTATTGCCATGGAGGCGAGTGCAGGATCGAGGAGCTGCAGGATCAATGTGTGTCCGCTGGTTTATCAGTGTTGGACACAGACCAGAGAGGGGCCCCTTTCTCTCACTGCCTCCACGGTGCTGCCATCGCTTAAGTGTTTGCTTTGTCAGGACCAGATTCATTTTGTATACAGTACGGCGAGTTCAAACGAAATGGTCACGCTGTATGGTTTTTAGTTTGGCTCTCATTCTGCAGATTTCATCAATCCCCAGTAGGGATTGTTTGTTGCCGTAATTAACAGCGTTCAACCACAATCAACCACAACTAAAACATTTACACACACTGTGGTATAGGTCTTTTTCTTCCATTCACACAAAAGTGGAGTCTGCAGCGTTAGCTCCTCACATAACACTGCGTCACGAGAGGTGTTTCAGTTTTTTTGTCTACGCTTAATTATGGAAACATCTGACACGATGATGCAATACAATTCAACAGTCTCCACAAAAGATCATGTTGTTGAATTAACCCTTTCTAAAACAACAAAACTAAACATTATAACCGTCATGAAGGAGGGTTTATTTTGATGCTGTTCCATTAGTTTGATAGGTAGGCGTTCATAACTGAGAGTACTGCTACACACAATCGGCGAGATAGTCGCAAGTTCACATTAATGTGTCAACCTGGCAGAAGATAAAGAAAATGCATCATAATTTATGAGATTTCTCTTCTAATTTGTTAAGTAGCTATACTTACTTCACGTTGACCCATTCAGAGAATCATCTATAACTGTTATTCTGTGTCACTGCATCAATCAGACATTATATTATAGTGACAGGCAGAAATGCATATGAAATTCACACATATATATTAAAAACGTGAACAAGGATTGAGTCCCCCTTCATTTGACAACTTCCTGATTGAAATGAGGGAACACTAATGCTTGAGCCGCAGCTGAAAAAGCAAAGCTATCATTGTATTGCTGATAAAACACATTTATATTTAAGTTTGAAGTGTGTGTGCGTGTAAGCTTGAGCTGTGCAGTGGGGTTATGGTTGAGGGCGGCAGTTGTGGTCGCAGAGTGTCACATCTGTTTGTCTTTGGATGACCGCGTGTTGTTTTAGCGGTGCTGATGGGAGGTTTATGTGAAGACCATTTGGTCATGGTTCAGGGCCTGTGAATGGGACGGGGCTCCGGCAGAGCAAAGCTTGGGTAAACCAGCTGCCATCCCTGCACGGGCCAGACAGGAGTGGTGCAGCCACTTTTAGACCCCCGGGTGCCTGGAACGAGACTGAACTCCAAAACAACCACTCAGAGACGTGTTTGGAAAAAGTCTGATGGGTCAGAGAGTCGGGCTGATACATTTGAGTCAACATCGACTTCATACCAGTTCATGCTCACACGATGAAACTACTTCTGTTGTCGTTCTCCTTGAATGGTTTTTTTGAGCTGTGTTGTGTTACTCGAGCTGTTAAGAGAAATATCTTGAATGTGCTACAAGAAATATAAGAAATGTGAGAATTGATCTCGGGACAAGGTTCGAATGAATATTAATATTAAGCGTCTTTGAAATAATGTTATATTGAAGTCATCACGTTTCCAGTTACTTCTATTCAATATGAACATTTATAATTAGTTACTGGTCCACAGATGAAGACACATGTTAGTGGTCGTTATTGCTTTCATGCTTGGTCGGTGTCACTCAGAGAAATTCTCAGTCTTCAACACTGTGACAGTGGCTGCAGCGATAACCATGTCGACTGCACCAGAGCAGGACTTTACAAGAAAGGGAACAGTGGGGATATCCAGACTGGAGTCAGAGGCCCATCCATTAACTTGACAGGGTGGAGAAGCTGCCAAGAGTATGAGCGCATGCTTTTGGAGCATGCTCCTCGGTGGGCGTGTGTCTTGCTGCGCCCATGCCGCCACGGTTCCTCCGCGCACCACCGGAGCGTCTGGCCCTGGCAGAACAGCCAGTCTATGTCCATCTCCCCCCCCGTCTGTGTCTGGAACCACAGGGAGGCTCTGTTTCGGCACCGGCTCCGATCCGCTTGGACCAGAGCTGGAGCGAGGAGAGAGGGGGCGACATTAAAGGCCAGAGCTCCCATCAGACTGTCTGCCTCGCTGTTCCCCGAGGAAATCAGTTTAACAGTCCCCAGCTCTTGGCAAGCAAGAGGGAGAGGGGGTGGAGGAACAGGGAAGAGGTGTGTGAGAGAGAGCGAGCGGGATGAGGGGTGGGCGGCTGGGTGGGGGGTTACTGGCTCTCTGGGCGAGTGGGAATCTAATAAAATTGAACTAATGGGGGGTGTGGAGTTTTAGGGGACAGAGAGTGGGTTTTGCAGGCAGGCACTGGTGGGTAGCGGTGGTTGAGGAGATGAGGAGGATGGAATTAGATCCTCTGAGTCAAACTCCTGCTTTCATCTGCAGATGGTGAACCCATGTCGGGTTTAGAGTTTTAGTCCGGGGACCTGGGCCTACAAAACCCTCTGCCAGGAAAGTTACCATAATACAGTATATTATGCAATTAGATATAAGTCCACATACACGTGATCAGTTAACAGTCTACTGCGTTGGTACAGTGCAAAACAAAAGGCTGACCGAGACAGACAGGGGCTCTAATGTTTCTCTGCGGACTCTTTAATGTGAAGCAGAAGATCTCCACTGGAAACTGTGATCTTTTTGCACTTAAATGTCGACTCCGCAGACTGGTTAAATCTTTCAAACCTGCTGCAAGGCGCCAGAGGGACACAGGTCCCCTGATAGAACACTGCTCCACTTTTAAGGGGAAATAAAAGTGCTCACCCTGACCTCGCCGGGTTTGATTTACCCATCCTGAAGCGGGCGTGGTCTCTTCCCTTTGTACCTGCTCCGTGCTCTCGCTTTCTCCTCCCAGGGTTAATAGACATGAAGTCATATGGCGAGGAGAAACCTGAGTGTGTTTTCAGGAGGTGCCCAGAGCACTCACTGGGACATCACTCATAGGCCCCCGTGTCAGAGAGGAAGTGGCCATTAATAAATATCATTAATGGGTGATTACCTGGTATCCCTGAAACCACCTAAAACTGGAGTGGGAGTGGATGGGTCACAGGGCAAAGGTCTTGAGAGGAGATATCTCCCCTCTTGGCAAAATATGGCCAAATCAGGAACGGTGTGTTAACAATGGGAAATCAATAGCTCCACTACTTCCAGTACACTGTCAGAATGCATGAAATGTGGTGTCAGTGGCTTGTGATTACAGATATATCGGCTGGACGTTAATAGATTTACCCTAAAGGAGGGTTTTTTCATCAACAGCAGGGTCAACAGTGGTAGATCAGGCAGAGTGCCATCCCATCTCTGGGCGCCCTGCGCTGCCAAAGGCCAACACCTGTGTGGATTTAATGACTGTTTTCTGTGGTGGCCATGTTGCTTCAGGAGAAATGTATACGTATGTGTGTGTGTTATTAGAGTAAAACTGCACATGGTGGTTAAGTCCATGTGCTCAGCACAGTCTGGGAAAATACAACCATGTGTTTTAGAGTCATTAGGGAGCTGATGAAGGTGTTTGAGAATCACAGCCTGCTCATCATCACTTTGCTAACGTCCCCCAGTTGCGTCACTGTGGTTCTGGATACAAAGACTTAAGTTTTGGCCACACTTGGTTGGGCTGAGCTGTGTCTCCACTCCAGATGGAGCAGGAGCAGGGACCTGTGCAGATAGCTATCGGGAATAAGCTTTTATCAAGGTAACGTGTTCTGTAGCTCATTCTTTAAACTCTATCGTTTAATTTGTGTGAGCTGATATTATACCTGATATTATTAAAGTAGTTGTGTTGTATCTTCGTGCCATTCCCTCCTGTTTGTGACGTTCAGTTGCTTTTACTACAGATATTTTATCTTGGTTCTACAATTTAAATATCAAATTGTGTTTCATCAAATTTTCTTAGATAAATCCATAATTGTATCTTAGCTCGTCGTTTATTTCAGTCCTCTCATCGTGCACGGCCCTTTTGTTTTGTCTTTTTTCCCCTCTATCCTGTTATAGAGATCAGTACTATAGGGCTTGTGTCGAGGCCCCTCAGCTCTGTGACCTGCCTCTGTACTCCGACACTCTCGGGCCTCTTCGGATGCAGGCTAATTCAATTAATAAACGGATAGCCCTGCTCTGCCAGCTGGACGTCTCTCACAGACACTGATAAACGAGCACTCGCCGTATTGGGCTGATGGTGTGTTTGGGTGGGGAGGAGACAAGAGAAGCCATCTTATCTCCCTCTCTCTTTCTCTCTCTCGCTCCCTCTCACTACCACCCTTCACCTTCCTTTACCCTCTCTGTCCTTCTCCCCCCTCCCGTGTGCCTCGGTGGCTGACAGGAATTCATGCAGCACCAGCCGCCCCAGATGAGCATCTTAACCACACACAGACAACTTTACAGGGGTCACAAAAACAGAGTGCAGAGGCAAACAGGCAGACGGCGGATTCCCCCGGCTTGTGTTCATTCAAGCGATTGCCTGTTATGCGACTGAGTGGCAGGAGATTGTCAAACTCTGATTGGCCTCCACTTTAACAAGAGGGGTGGGCCTCACCTCTCGGGTGCTGACTGACAAGCAGAAGGCTGAAGGGAAGGTGTTCAGTGAGAGCTGTCAGACTCAGATTTCATCCTGTGATAGTCGGAGTATGTCCTTGTCAACTCTGCTGGCGATGATGTGTTTTTGTAAGCTCATTTTAATCCATTTTCTTTTTCAATTGAATGTCAGCCAGCGGTGTGTGTTTACATTATTTGTGGCATTTTTATACCTTGTTTAGGTAGATCACAAAAGCTGTAGTGTACACTGTTGCCTTCTTGCCGCTGCTTGTTACACTCAGGAAGTCTCAGTATAACTGTGATGCTGTGGACAGCTGCAGGCCTGAGGCCGCCCGCTGTTTGTTAGTTTTGACCCTGTGGTATTTTAACTCCTGTCTCACTGGTCACAAAGAGGAAGGGCTGTGGCCCCTGAGAGTTGTGCTGCTGAGGCTGCGGTGAAGGCAGCTTGCAGGTTTTAATCAGATGGGGATACGCTATTGACAGAGCAAATTTTAGAAATAGGGACGAGATATGAAAACAGAAATAGCGAAGCTCCGGTAATGCAGTGAGGTGTCACTATGTCAGGCATCTAAGCAGAAACTGTACTCAGCCAAAACAGGCTTGACAAGATCATGATTTCCCTGTGCTGGTTTCGTGTGCATTTTATTGTTGAAAAAGAAGTAAAGGCACCACTGCCTGTAAACCCTGATCCAAAAACATATGATATCTGTAAATATAATGCAAACCAGTAGAGTATGCTATTTTTGTAACCGTCCCATTTCTAAAGTGATTTATTTGACCCTGTCTCCTCTCGTCTGGTAAAAAGCTTTCCACTCATGGACAGTGTGTGAGAGAGGAGGAGTGCGGGGCCGATGTTGTGCTCTGGCTGTGCGAGCGTTGTGATCCAGACCAGCTGGATGCCATTTCCCTATGGGAATCATGAATGTAAAGGTTGTTAAAAGATATGGAGCCTTGGACACAGCGCGGACTTACTGACAGCAGCTGGG
Organism: Platichthys flesus; assembly: GCF_949316205.1. Lineage (NCBI taxonomy): Eukaryota > Metazoa > Chordata > Actinopteri > Pleuronectiformes > Pleuronectidae > Platichthys > Platichthys flesus. Next base: position 14,365,394 of record NC_084955.1, read on the forward strand.
CGAAGGGGGAAGGGAGCAGAGAGAGGAAAGAGAGCACTGGGAAAGAGAATACAGAACTTTGTGGAATTCACAACAGTGGCCTTGAAAAGAAAGCTTTGTTTCAGTTTTGCTGCTTACTTTTTTTTAACAGAAGATGAATCAACAAGTTCAACTCTCGTAGGTTTATTCATCACCTGGTGAAAATCTAAATAAGCCATGTCAGCGGGAAGATGTGTGTTTATTTTTTTCAAGTTTTGTCGAGAAGAGGTGAAGTCTGAGGACACATTTTGAGTATGTTTGGGTTCTGATTTTCTTCTGGTCTCGCGGTTTTCTTTATGTGATGCCCAGAAAAACAGACCCTTGACAAGAGGTGCATTCAGTAAACACCGACAACACAAGTGCACCTTCAGTGAGCCACTCTCTGGTCTCGCTGCCAGGCCGCTCACAGTCAGTCTGGGCTAAGTAGACCACACGGTTAAAGCAACAAACCCCCTGCTGGATCAACAGTGAGGGAGCAGTCTGAGGTTCACACCTTACCAGGGAAATCATCTCATAGAAGACACACACACGCACGCACACACACACACACACACACACACACACACACACACACACACACACAAACGTGCCCAGCAGAGAGAGAGGCTATTAGGAATATGAAGAGGAGGGACGGCAATCATGGAAGGTAGAGAGGGAGAATGACAGGACTGAAGGAGAGACAGAGGACACTCTAAGTGGCTTTGATTCGTTCTCCTGACATATGGATTTATGAAGCCATTCGTCATCTCACAGTCAGCACATAAACCCACTCTGTAGCTATTGATCATCAGCACACTGATAAATGAGAGCGCACACAAAGAATACTCACGGAGAATAATCTCCATGGTAACGTTTGCTTCTCATTTTGCCAACGCAGAGGCTGAAGGCTGCACTTTCACACCACCCCGGCACCATCGCCAACGGCAACATGAACTCCATGGGCCACATGATGGAGATGATGTCATCGCGGCAGGAGCAAAGCGCCCACCACCACATGCACTCGCACCCGCACCAGCACCTGCAGGCTCCTCCCCACGCCTACCAGCACCACGGCCACCACCACCACAACAACCAGGGCCACGGCCAGGGCCAGGGCGGCCACCACCACCCGCAGGGACACAACCCGCATCACAACTCCCACAATCCCCACCTCCATCCCGGTCACCCACACCAGACCTCGCCGCACCCCGCGATGCACTCTGCTTCACAGGTAAGAGCGTTCCCAGCAGAGCAGAGGCTTTTAGATGGCCCGAAGGCGAAGCCACAGGTTCAATAACACATTAACTACACAGTCAAATCTCTCGTATAGCTAGGAGGCCTCTGTATATGCGCCATGACGAAAAGGAAGCGAGCCTTAGTAATCCTCCGAGCATTTCAGCTATTAGTGGTTTGGTGTAGAGGTAGAGCTGTAATCATCACAGGGAGTTAGCAGACAACACTTTTTCTCCTGCAGCAGCAATAACCCCAAGTAGTTTCCTGGCAACCGTCTTAAAGCTTATGTTTTCCTTTAAGATTGGTCAGCGGCAGGTCAGTGTCAGACGCCCGTCATGGAGGGAAGGGGGTCACGAAGAGGCCATAAAAGTGCTATTATAAAAGATGTTCAGGAGTGTCTTCTGGAAACTTTGCCCCACGCCCTCCTCCACCGCCGAGCTGCCATTATGTGGCCACAGCGTTCTCCAGGTGCAGAAGACATTTTTATAAACGCTGGTCCTGATGGCGAACAGACAACCTTGGCTAATGGTCCTGGAACAAATCTTAGCTGTGAATATATTGGGTTGAAAGTTAGAAAGTATCGCTCACGGCAATAAAAAAAGAATATGACGTGAGACACTTTGTCCCTGCATTGTCTGACGCCCTCTGCAACACGGAGCGTTCTGAGTGAAGGACAGTGCGGCATCCACGAATGCAAATCACTTTATGTTCCAAACGTACCATTAAGGCACTGAAACAACACTCTCTGTATGCACAGCGGCCATTAAAGCAGCTTGTATTTTCCATGGTTCTAATAAAAATGCTAATGACCTGAAGACTGAAAACACTTGACCTTGCCAAGGATATGTCAAGATCTGTCAGTGCACGTACAGTTTTGGAAACAGGTCTTTTTTTTTGGCCGCGTCTGCTGGTGTTATTCTGAGTGGAAGTGGGCGTTGGAAAACTGCCTCCTGACACCTCTTTAACAAGGTGGGCATGCTGGTGAATCAGCCCAGTCACTCACTCACCCAGTCAGTCCCGACGCCCTCACAGCCCAGAGCATGTGGCACAGCCAGATGTTGTTTTTGGGGGGAAGTTGCCAGACGTGGAATAGATGCAGGAGCTAATGTATAGATGCTTGTTTCCAGGCAGGAGGCTTTGAGGTCAGTGGAGTGCTGACAACTGTCAGACAGGTGTGTCAGAGCAGTGACGTGTCTGTGTGGACGGTGGCCGACACACACCGCCTCATCAAAAGAGCTCTGTTGCTGATGCTGATCGGCTCTTTCCCCCCGGTGTGTTTCAGATGTCACCTGCGACCCAGCAGATGCAGCCCTCGCAGACGCTGCAGTCTCCGCCCCCCAGCGGCGGGCGGCGCCGGCGGGTAATGGACGAGGACCCGGACGAACGTCGGCGGAAGTTTCTAGAGCGGAACCGAGCGGCGGCCACGAGATGCAGACAGAAGAGGAAAGTGTGGGTGGTGTCGTTGGAGAAGAAGGCTGAAGAGCTCACTCAGACCAACATGCAGCTTCAGGTACAAACTCAGTCTCTACTCCTCAATAAAAACCTCATGACATTATCTTGTTTTGTGCTCATGGTAATGATGATGGGTTTGATTGATATGATTCCAATGGGTTTATCAAAGCAGCAGACATCAAGATATCCTGACTTTTAATCCCTAGTGTGGGTCAAGCTCCAAAAACATTGGGTCCTACAATTCCCATATTTCAAGTGAATGTCCCAAAATTGTAGCAACAAATTCTCAGTTAAGATTCTGAAGTTTCAAGCACAATCCAAACTATGAAATACACCTTTAAATGAACACTTAAATCTCCATCCATCCATCCTGAGCTGGAGCCAATCCCAGCTGACAGGTCCCCGTTGGAGAGAAATACATTGCTAGTTATTAATACATGGAAAATAACATCATAAAAATACCTTTTGTAATATAGTATTGCCTGTTTGATTGTGGAATCCCCAGAATGAAAGAATGAAAAAGAATAATCGGCTCCATATTTCCCTTGAATTTCAGAACGAAGTGACGATGCTAAAGAGCGAGGTGACCCAGCTCAAGCAGCTTCTCCTCACACACAAGGACTGTCACATCACCACTATGCAGAAAGATCCCCAAGGTTACCTCAGTGAGTAGCTCAAACATCAACACACACACACTTTGGGGAAATTGGCCAAAAAGTGCACCTTCACCGGTGTGCCTTAGTGCTACGGCGCAGCCAGCACTGCTGTGGAAAGGCTCTGTAATGGTTTCGCCAGAGGAGAGGTATGAACTCCACAGACCAAACTGGGATGGACACGCAGCACCTGCCAAAGCTCTTTGCTCCTACGTGCTGGTATCCAGCTCCCACGCTCTCTGCAGGACTCTTCCTTTGACATATGGGTGTTGCGCACTGTGGTAGCCGAGCCCGGGCCTGGGAGTTGGTAGTCTGATTCCCACATGAGGCCTGGTTTTCCATCTGACAGCGCCTCAGTGCACAGAGCCGGCCTTGAAGCGACGTGAGAGCCATCCAAGCTCCCATGGACGTCCCGGGATCTCTCTGATTATTGGACCGTGCCTCGGCCGTGCATGACATCAGAGCCCCACCCTTTGATACGGATACCAGTGACATTTCCATGTAATTAGGATAAGGCACCTCCCTGTGTGGCTTTAGCACAGGAAAATAAGTCTCACATCCCCTTTGGCTGAATGGTTCTTTTATTCAGGAGAGAGCCGACTCCCAGACTGGGCTGGGAGAGACGTTCATCGATGAGTCTAGCTTGTGTACAGATGTCACCTTCAGTGTGTCCAGAATTCATCAGCCGTGTTTACGGAGTTCCAGTGATTCACTTTTCCATTTTTGTCTTATCCATTTATGGCCCCTTCAGGATGACAGCTGATGAGTCAGGTGTGAATTTAGTGTCATTTGTTTGGACTTAATCTATTTCTGCGAATAAAGCCGTTGTTTTTTTATAAAAAAAGAATTCTCTTTCTGTCTTTATTTGGTCATTTTTAATATCACATTAGGTTTTGAAGCATCTTTACCCTCGGAAGGTCTTAGGGTTTGCACTTGCACTTGCACACAGACACAGACACAGACACAGACACAGACACAGACACAGACACACAGATTCTCTGCACGTGTTGTCCATCCTCAGTCATGTCTCTGCTGTCTCCTCAGGTCCAGAGAGCAGTCCAGCGGGGAGTCCAGCGCCGGTGTGCTCGCAGCAGCAGGTCATTCAGCACAACACCATCACCACCTCCACCACGACTGTAGGGGGCAGCAGTGTGCACGGGCAAGCCAACCACCGCACAGACATTAACCCTATCCACTAGGGACCAGAGAGACTATAACCCCCCCGGCTGTAGGCCCAAACTCCCCCCTGTTTGCTCCCCTGTTTTATGAGGGTCACCAGCTGCACAGGCTGCCCCCCCCACCCCACCCCACCCCCCCACACCCTCATCCTCCCTCCATCAAGAAAAACCTCAAAGGCCTGTGAGGCTGTTCTTTATACAGTAGCTACAGTATGTATTTTTATAGACCCAACCCTATTAACGCATAAATGTTCTAGTGTCTGTTGCCTCTTTTTTAATCTGCTTCTTTGTGCTTAGCAGAGAGGGAGTTTTGCTAATCTCATGCAGCAGTCAAGTGACTTTTTTTCCCCTTTGTGTTATGGTACAAAATGGACCACGGTGGTCGTGGAACCAGAGGACAGAGACATAAGACATCATCTCCAGATGCAGAGATTACGTCCCTGCGGGTCTATTGGACTGAACCATGAGTCTCATCATACTCTATGTGTCAAGCGTGGATAGTGTGGCGAGTGTATGTAGCATGTGTAATCGTATACTGAAGCCTCAGAACAAGCGAGCGGGCAGTTGCCGCCTTTAAGTCGTCTCCTGAAACCAAGTCAAACCGTCGCCATGATGGTTTGACTACAGGAATATGCAAGCAGGTGTAACGACCCCTTTTCCCCTTTTCTAGAAATGTATATGACTGTTAAACTTCTCCCTGTCAGATGTCGTCTCAAAGAGCGCAATGCAAAATACAGCATGACAGTGAAAGTAATGTTCGATCAAAAAGAATTGATCCTCTTCTCTACTGTGTGTCCACGTGGGGGACCAGCATGGCCAAGCCACCCTGGTCCCCGGGGACATGCGGTGCTGTTACAGCCACAGAACTGTACACTGTGATACCAGTGAGGCAGCTCGGGAGTCCAAACACACTCCTCCGCTCTCCAGGACCAACTCAAGCTTTAATTATTGAGGCCTCTTCTTTGTGTGTGTGTGTGTGTGTGTGTGTGTTTGCCTGTGTTTGTGTGTGAGTGTGTGTTTGTGTGTGTATCTGGATCCACAGTTTTAGATTCAAATTCCAAATGGATACAACATTTAATTGCGGACGTCTGCATAGTTTTGTGTGTGCATGTGAATTTTGTTTTGTGTCAGTTCCTCTGCCGAACCAAGTTCGCCAGGAGGCGCGCCAGTAAAGAAAGAGAAACAAAGAGAGAGAGAGAGTGACTATGACCGTTTATTTTCCTTTCTTTATGCCGGTGATTTCCAAAATGTCACAATGTGCCTGAAGTTTTCTTCAAATCTTTTGTTTGGCAACAGAACCTTCTTTTTTTTTAATCATCAGTTATTGTCAATACAATCAAGAACTCATCATCTATTTACCCTGTTGTTGCGTCTGCTGCTCGTTGCTGCAGAGCAAAACCAGCTGACCAGGAGGAAGAAGAACCCGTTCGATTTGACCTCTGACCTCTTCATCAATTTCTCCTGTTCCTCCTGCTCCTGTCTCTCTCTCAGGCCTCGTCTGTATTTCAGTTTGGCGTTGGATGTACTGACAGTGATACCGGCCCAACCTTTTTTTTCTTCTATCTCCCTGCTCGCCTTGAAACTTAATGCCTTCTCATGTCGACCACAACCTCTTCTCTCTTCTTTCTTCTTCCCCCGTTACCAGGAATGTCGATTCACGGGCCTGATGACCTCCATGCACTGTGTTTCACAGTCGGATGGATGAAAAAACATCATCGCAGAGCCGTCTATGCACTTTGTCCTCTGTTGTGCCAGAGGCTAGAATAGCCATATTAAGGTCCGAGTAATTCTCAGTGATCCCCCCCCTCCCCCCCGACTCTGTTCACACACCAGCGAGAAACGTAACTGTGTTTGGAGAGACTGTGCCTGGCGTGCATCACACGTCTGTAGATAAAGAAGGGAGCCCAGAGCTCGCGCTGTAGGATGACACTCGGTCAGGGAGCCTGCAGCGTTCGGTTTGAGCCATTTTTACTCTGGAAACTAAATCCAGCTCCAGTTTTGTCAAAGATGAAGGATGTGAATGGAGAAGAGTCTTTTTCTCTCGTCTCACTCGAGCATTCAGACTGTTTATACCCCGTCTGTGTGTGCAGGAGTATATGTGTGTGTGTGTGTGTGTTTGTGTGTGTGTGTGAATAGGCAGAGAAATTCTCAAGGAAAGGGCTTTGTTGTACCGACCCTTTGAACTGACTACGCCTGCCTTATCTCAACGGTTTTATAGACCATGTATTGATTATTAGACCATTCCAAATTAACCTCTCGCATGTGAAAATATGGCAACGACCATAAGACTCTTTCAACTGGAATCATCAGGAGGACATTTCTGTCTCTGCTTTCATTTTTCACAGTGGATCCAGGTCCGGGGGAAAGACATTTGTCACTGTACGGGCAGACGAGCAGGACAGGTGGAAGTGCAGTGTGAGTGTGGGTTTGTGCGAGCGGTGGAGAACAATTTACCACATGTCAATTATCTTATAACTGTATTATTTTAAATTTCAAACTATAAATACTGTACATACTGTCATTCATTTCTGTAATCCTGTACATGTAATGCAACCACCTTTCTTTTTGAAGGGAGTAAACGTGTGGTACATGTGTAAATACGGTCTGCATAGCACTTGTTGCCTTTTTTTTTGTCGTATGTCGAGGCTCATTTCAACGCTTAAATAAAGTGTTTATATGTAATGAAATGACAAATCTTACCTTCTTACCTGCATAACTTTGTACATTTTTTTTTTGTGTGTCTGTAATGACATTGTCTCTGTTTTTTTTTTTTGTTTTGTTTTGCATTTGTACAGATGTGAAAGTTATCACTGCAGTTACATTACGGTATGAAAATAAAGCACTTGTTCGGTAACATACAAACTAGATGATGTGATTTGATGTCAGCGGTCACTGAAAGAAAGAATGAGCTGAGAGACACGAGGGATGGAAGTGATGTGGAAGTGAATGATCAGCAGCTTTTTTATCGACGCTCGTCCCTGAGACATAACTGCTCATTAAATACTTAGATGCTTTAAAGGTTTAGAATACTCATTCATTATTGAACCGTCTAGACAGCTTGATAGTTGCCTGATGAGATAACATGACAGTTAACTTAAGAACACAAAAGTATTTGTGGTGTTCTGTCAAAACGCCAAATCACTACAGAGACCTTACTGCTTATCACTGTAAATTCAGCTTTACAGATAAACACAATGTGAAACACACAGTGTGTATTAAAAAGTTTTCTATGTTTCTCTGACCACATGAAAAGTAGTCCCTAGACTTTCGTCAAATATTTAAAATCATGTTATTCGTTTTTAGGACACATGCTATCTCCTCGAGATAGTATGTTATAGAATTTAATATTATTATCATAATAAACTATATTAAATGACCACAGCAGTTTCAGTGTGTTTAAGTCTCTGGATTTGTGATGGAATTCCTTTGGAGAACAGTGCCCCCTAGTGTATTTTTTTTTAATTAACCACAGGAGCGTTTCAGAAGTCAGTTCGTCTCTGATCATTAAAACTGAATTTTTAAAATAAAAACATTTTATTTCAAGTTGATTCTCTGTTTCTTTACATGTCATCTTCCTGCCTGCACGGACTGATAGCAAAATAAAATATAATTTCCCCTGAAGACAACCCCAAGAAAAATAAACATGACACGATGTCCAATCAGTTAAGGCCTGAAAATCAAGAATTTCTTTGTGATGTTCTGAAATGTGGCCAGCAAACCTAAAGATCTGCTCCAGGCACAGACGTTTCATTAAGAAGCAGCCCTCTGCTAAAATGCAAAGAATCTACAAATGTGCTGATTTAGATTGAATTAGACAATCAACAGTCTTTTAAATCAACAATCTCTGATCAATGAAATGCTCTTTGTGGAGGAGCTGCTGAATCAGCTCCATGTCAACACGTCTCATATCCAGCCTTGTGTGGAAAGGAACCTGTCAATCATGTCAAAGGTCCTCGCTGGTTGGTCGTAGGGCAGAATGTGTCCCCCTCCGCGGATAATGACCTGGAGTGAGAAGATCAATATTATTTCATTAAAAAAAGAAACACACGTGTGGATCCTTTTTCACCGTGAGGACGGCCGTGAGAATCTGCCCACCTGATAAAACTCCTTCACTTGTCTCACATAACCTGCCACCTCCGTGTCAGAGGGCTGAACCTTCCAGTGGTAGCGTGTCGCTGTTTTGAACTCGGCGGCCCCGGTCCAGTTGACGGTGGGCAGGAACCGCTCGGTCAGAGGAGCAGCTACGATGACATCCAGCTGACCGCTGTAGATCAGGACCTGGACGGAGGGGACACGGCTTTAAGGAGGACATACTATGGGCATACGTTACTTAAAAGGTGTGTGAGAGAAAGCTTAGTACATCAATATCTATGATGTCAATGATGGAAAGTTCAAAATATGATGACACATGATGAAATTCTGCATTATAGACCAACTCCAGTTGCTGGTTCTCCCTCCCTCACCCTGTAGTTGTCCATCAGCTCCCCCAGCCACGGTTTGATGCTCTTCATGACGTCCTGCAGCAGATGCTTCTCCACCAGCGAGCCGTCGTGAAACGTCAGGTTCCCCACATGGATGGCTCGTCGCACTGCCGGCAGCGTCACGAACTGGGAGAAGTACTCCTGGTCCTCAGGCTCCTGTGGACGCACACAAATAATAAACATAAGACAAAAGTTAAAAGAGGTTTAGAGAAGGCCTCAGTCCGAGACGTCACACTGCGTGGTCAAGCACCTGACATGTCATGTAGTTGAAGTAGTTGGTGCAGCCTGTAGCATTTTGGAAGAAGGACGGATAGGGCTCCACGTCACCGTTCAGCAAGCTATCGAAAACCTGAAGAAGGAAACCTCACAATAAGATGGTTGTTTTTTTCTCAATCAGAATCATATTTTGAAAAAAATGGTACAAATTCTACATAAAAGATCAGAAACAGCGTCACCTTGTATTGTGGAGTAACGTGCGAGTGCACAGCTCATACCTTAAAAGCCTCCACCCACTTCTCCTGCTGGATGAACTGCACTCCCAGGTCCGTCTGCTGGACCACATACTGCTTCTGCTGCTCGTCGATCATTCCCGTTTGGTACAGGAACTCACCATAACCACCGAGCATCTGGAATGGAAGTCTCAAAGATTAGAAATTCAACAAGGAACCTGGGGAGTCCAGATGCAGATTGAGGAGGACGATCTGACGTCAGCTACGCACCAGTTCTGGATCACAGAGCCCATCGCCGATCGCCATCCCCTTAAAGTTGATTTTCACTTTGGCGCTGGGGTTGTTTTTGTGGATGTAGTAGGAAATGGCAGGAACGTACTTTCCTGCATAAGACTGTGCAGAGACAGAGAGAAGGTTTTTGAAGTGACCACAATGTGTCAGATGTTTTTCGTTAAAGCAACACTATGTAACTTTCAATGAGCAACAACTGAACAGTGAATGTTACCTGTAAGAAATATGCCAAACTCTGTTCAGAATTTAAGTTTCCTTGTTGAATATTGGAAATAAACACTGGTTTTTAAATTACTAGTATTTTGAACAGATCTGCAGTTCAACAATACTCTTGAACTTGCCGAGCCCGATTCTGGATATTTGAGCTCTTGGTCAATCTAACACCGCTCCCAAGTCACATCTAGCAACACCAGACGTTCAGGGTGAAGAGTGAAGTCAGTGTAAAATCAAACTAAATGTTGAAGTGGATATTTCAATGTAAAAATGTTGCCTGGTGTTTATTTGGGTCAAAATGTGACATTGTATGGTCACTGGGCTGATTTAGGGCTTTCTCTCATTGGCATAAACCAGGGAGTGAAGTAATGCTCATCTTAAAAGTTAAAAAGCTACTAGTAAAATGCTTTAAAACGTTAAGACGACAGTGGCTCGCAATCCTCGGAAAAGAAACATTACCTCTCCGGTTGCATAGAACTCATTGGACTGATACTCGGGAAAGATCTGGAAGAACTGCGTCAGAGCACTGGTGAGGAGGAGACAGAAACGGTCAGAGTCAGTAACCGACAACACTGAAGTTATAAAATGACCCGGTCTGAGGTGGGGGGGTTTCTTCACCTGTACAGATCTCTGCCGACGTCGTCCTGATTCTGAGCAAAACCCCTGTCGTCGTCGGTGAAGCTGAAACCTGTTCCCACCTGGAGAGAAAAGAACAGTCTTCAAGGTCTGTCAGGGAAGACTCCTGTATGAATAACGGTCAGGGGACCCGAGGAACCTTGAATGAAAGGTGTGTGTACATACTGGATTGTCAATGTACAAGACCGAGTATCTGGTGGTCCAAGCGTAGTCCCTCAAGCCGACTGCGAGGACAGAAAACACACACGGCTCAGAATTCATAAAGAATGATCCGTCACAGACTTTGAACATCTCCAGGTGATCCTATGAAATCTGGATCACAGCGTTTACACGTGGGACCACATCAGCTCTTACCCGTCATGTTCTTATAAACCACGTACGGGCCGTGCTCCACAAAAAGGCCGAACATGGACGTGCCCCCGGGGCCGCCCTGCAGCCAGAGCAGGACCGGAGCATTCGGAGTGCTGGGCTGTCAGGAGGGGCAGAGAATAGAGTTGAGATCGCAGCGCCACCTTGTGGTGGATTTAGTTCACTGAGAAAGGTCCAAAGAATTTAATTTATCAACTTTATTTGCACTTTAAAAGACCTGTTATCACACAACTGATAGAAATAAGGATAGAAATAGGGTCACTTTTAGGATAAAACACACAGGGAAGCATCAGCACTGACAATGTACACAATAAAAAAGAAAAGGAACCGAAACTGTTATCAGATTTTTTTTTAATTTGTATAAAAGCATGCATATATAACTGTTCAGGTTCTGCAGAGTTAAAAAGTATTTTTCGAAGCCCGAGGGCATAATGGGGAAGTAAAGGGACTTCCTGTCCCTGACAGAAAACACTGCACCTGAAACACCCCAAGCTGCTGCTCATCTGAAATGCAAGCTACAATGTTCGTGTGAAGGAAATTATGTTTTGCTTTACTACACCTTCTGAAAAAACAGATGTACGAAACTGGTTTACAGGTTCAAATAAAACCAAAGTTCTGAACAACAGCTTGGATACTGCTCACTCTTCCTGTCAGAGCTGGGTTGAAAACACATGGCAAAGTCTGCCATGACAGATTGTATAATACATATATACTCTCCCGCTTGCTGTGGTTATTAAACAATCTGCAGAGACACTAATGTAACCGAGTATAGAGGAGAAGCTCCGGGTGTTAATGTGAAACTGATACACACACACACACGTATTAACTACACACTACATAATTAAAGCTAATACTTAATTTGCAACGAATGTCCCACTGCACCTTTGAATGTACATAGTTTTAGTTTTTGTATTTGACTTATTTATAGAAAGATCCTTCTACCTTACTTTTTTATTCGTTAAACTACTGTCCAGTAATTAGTATTACTTACTTACCTTTCATTTAATATTTATGTACTATCTTATATACTTTACTTTGGATTCTAAATTCTATTGGTTGTTTTCTTTCTCAATATTTCCGAGCATAGTTAGAGGAAGCCTGTGAACCAACAATTCCATTGCCAGCGACTGCTTTATTTAATTTTGCACATGATAAATAAAGGTCAACAGAGGTCAATGTTACTGATGACCTTGTGTTTACTTGTACATGACTAATAGAACCTGACGCCTGAGTGGGATCCTACCATGAGAGCGGGGAAGAACCAGAAGTAGAGGTTGCTGTTGAACTTCTTGTTGACGGTCAGGTAGCCAGCATAGCTCTTCACATTGGCCCCTGGCAGATCTCCCACCAGACTCAGCTTCCTGGCTGCGGAAATCAAGACGTCAACACAAATTCACGACATTACACAAACACAATGCCTGCAGCTGATTGGTGGATCAGACCCTGCAGCCTCTGAGAATCTGATCAATGTGAACCAGTGAGGCAGCTTCTCCTTCTCCCACCTTCATCTATGGCTCCTTTCTCCAGGTACGGGGTGAGGAACAGCGGGGCCCCGGGGTCGGCTCCGCGCAGGCCGCTGACACGGTGCGATCTCCGGCAGAAGAAGGAGGAGCAGCCGCGGGAGAGCACCGCGTCCAGACAAAGGCACAGCAACAGCAAACCCACACTTTCCTTCAGGAGCCTGGCGACATTCACAACAACAACACAAACTGTGAGCAGACACAAGGGCCCGAGCAGTGACCCGCATCGCACTCAGGTGTCACCTCGGTCTGACGCGGGGCGGCGCTGTGATCAGGAGGAGAAAGACGCATTTGAAGGTGTTCCACTCACCCCATGTTCGGTGGACGTGTTCTCACTTCGTTCCTCCGCTGGTCCCTGGATGAGAAGTGCGATCCAGTCAGGCTGAAGTCACATGACCGGCTCTCAGTGGATCACGTGGTTTTGGGGATATTTCCGGGGTGCGAGGGGAGTTTGTACCCTCCGCGAGGACTGACAGGAAAATCCCGGTTGCTCCTACACTATATATATATGGCTCCTACAGCCTCGATTCAAATTGTTTGAGTCTGACGTGGTGAGTCACGTGTTCTCACGCAAACCTCAGTGGGTGTTTGGTTTATTGTGAGGACAAAGGGGTTATAGAGTTTATACTTAAAGGTCCAGTGTGTAACATTTAGGTGAATCAAATCTATTGGCAGAAATAATAACACAATCCAAGTGTTGTTTTAACTAGTGTGTTTCATCTAAATTGTACAAATTGTTGTTTTCTTCACCCTTGAATGAGCCCTTTAGATTTAAATACCTCATCAGTAGCAGGTCCTCTCTACGGAGGATGCTTTTTTTACTGTGGCCCAAACTGGACGAACCAAACAACATGCAGCTTCACCGCTAGATGTCACTACACACTGAACCTTTAACGAGCAGGGAAGTTGTTTCATGCACGACATACTTGATATTTTATTCACCAATTCACGTGGACAAATGTAAGTTTATTATTCAGCTTTGAATCAGACTGTTAGTTTCTTATCACAGACTGCATATTAAGATGGAGAATGAATCACTTCTTCCTCACATTGTACAAATATGAAGCCCTAATAGCTCGTGCTGCACTCTGGTGCTGGTGACTCCAGTTGGGGCCTGAGGCTGTTCAGTAGGGCGGCTGTGGAGCAGGACCAGGTCATCCACTAACAAGAGGGTCACGGTTTTATTCCAGTCTCCCACATTCCGCCTGCCTAAGATACCTTGGGGATGAGACTGAACCCCAAATTGTATGTGTGCCTGATACATGATAAACAGACTGCTGCACATAGATCTGTTGTATGAATGTGTATGTGCGGATGATAAAACTGTAAAATAAAGTGGTCATCAAGGCTACAAAAGTGACATATTAGTACAGACCATTTCCATTTAGTGATTTTTGCAGCGTAGCTTTGCATCGATATCCTGTTGATACACAAGGGCTCTTTCAAACATGGAGGGAAAGTTCATATTCAAACTATAATGAAAGGGTTCAACGTCAAAATATACAGTCTAGATACACATTAGACTGTGTGAGGTAGTTTTCCTCGTGATCCAGTCGAGGGTGTTTACTGTCAGCTTGACCTATGCCCTCTTGACTTGTGATGTATAATTGTTAAGCTGTTTTGCTCCGACAATGGAGGACATGAGCAAGCAACGATGTTCTAAGCATACAATCCCCACACCCAAGTATCTGCTTGAATATATTGGAACGAATTGAGTCTCATGTCAAATTTGTTCAAACCTGATTTATGGAAAAGTGACAGACCTATGATAAAAGCTTTCAATCAATCACAGTCAATAAGTCAATAAGGCTGGAGGACAGGTATATTCGCAAGTATTTTGACTTTGATTGACAGCTGTCTCAGACGACCACACAATTCTGCAGGCTTGTCACAAATCAGCACACATTCTGATGTGGAAGCTGTCCACCACAACCACGTGGTCTCATCTGCTGGTCAGGGAACATCTGAACTGGTGTATTGAAGGACACCTCCTTAGCTACACTGATCTGATTTATTCTGCCACAGACAACCTTTTGCTTACTAGTGACCTCAAGATGAAAGAAACCAACGTTTTTCCTCAGTGTTGTCTCCACAATCCCTCCTTGAATTTCTTTAGAGAACCATTACAAAGATATACCATGAAGCAGGACGGGATACATTCGGAATTATGGACAACCTCATATCTTGCTCATCAACCTGGCTACCAAGGATCAAATTCAAGTCTCCAACGTTTGCCAACATCTGAATCTGCACCCGCACTCGATCTTAAACATGTAGCCTTATATCTTTGAAAATTCTCAGTCATCCAGGTCGTGGGATCTTTAGAAGTTGTACAAGTGCACATAAGCAACTGGACTTGCTTGTGTCTCTTGATGATGTGTCACCTCTCATCAACAAGGTTTCTTCAGGTCTGTAAGCAGCCTTATGTTCCTTCACGGTTACACTGCTTCTCCGAGGAACGACGTCAGGCATATCCATCCCCAGGACACAAAGGCAATAGCAGTCCAGACTTGTGGTGCACTCCTTACTTGATCGCCTTATTGAACAGATCTAGCACATAGCACTTACTTCAAGGTCTCCTTTTGCTGAAGCCTTGTTTGTAACGCAGGTGTAAGTTGCTTTCGTTAAAAGCATCTGATAAATGAGTAAATACAAAACTTGCAGACACCACATGCATGTTTTTCTTTAGGCTGGAGTCACACGGGGGACAGGGAAGCCCAGCAGATGGCGCAAACATACACGCAAAGATGGATTCTGACTCCCTCCACCAACATGACATAGGATATCTGAAAATATGCCCAAGCTGCAGCAATGTGGTTTATCCGGTTGAGATTTTACATGAATCTGATCTGACTGCGGCTTCCAAGAGAAACATGACGTCTGAGTTGGATTTCACTCACTGAACCAAAATCGGTTTGATTGGGTATCTTATTTTGCTGACGTCTGTCAACCCTGCTCCAAACTTTCACTTTAAGAAGGCGCGTCTACGCTGCAGTGTGGTGTGTTTATTACAACCCTGAAAGTGGCACATGGAAACCATAGCTGGTGTCTCCATGGCACACTTCTCCAGACCCACACACCCAATGTGAGTGAAACGCGTTGGAGACCCTGATTCACGCACCACATCCCCGCAGCCTGTCAAGACTGTTTTTTATCCCGGGGCTACAGTGCGGTGCATGCGGCAGCGTGAGCGCCTCGCCAGGGCGCACGGCGAGGAGCGGAACGGGAGCAGATTGAAGACGGTTCGGGATTCCGGGCGATATAGGTCTGGTTCAGCGGTGCGCCAGCCGTCGGGGGGTGAAGGCACGTTGGGACGCGAGGGACATGGAGGCGCCGGCGGGGACGAGGAGCTGCGAGCGCACCGCGGCCACACCGGAGTGACCGAGCCGTGAAACCGGGGGTGATGGCAGCATCCAGCAACTCCAGCCTCTCGGGTTCATCTGTGTCCTCTGGTGAGAGTTCACATGACCCACATCCAGGCTAGACTGAGACACAATAATAATAATCATAATAATCATACTAATCATACTAATCCTAATAATCATACTAATAATAATAATAATACGCACCAGGTTATGTGGCATCTTTACATGTCTCCATCTGCATGTCACATGTGCCATTAAAAAGACATTAGAGTGGCTCCATGTGACTGCTGTGCTGTAGGATTATGGGTATGAATACATTCCCATGTGCTTTGACTGAGTGATGGAAACGTGTGGAGGGAAAGGACGTCTTTGGAGCTGGATTATAAGGTTGTGGGATGCACTTAGCCTGACGTTGGGTTTTTGGATATTATCATTAGATGGCCAATCATCTCCATAATTCCCTTATTGACTTTGCACTTGGCTGGCTTTAAGGATTATCTTTGGCCTGAGTAGTCTACCATTTATTTCCCCAAAACACGCAGCAGCAGCAACGGACTGGGGGAGGATGATATTGGGCCATGGTCCAGTGATGTAACACAGTGTGCATGAGACTCCAAATCTGATACCCTTTGCACAAAATGAGGTATAGTTAATTGATTAGTATTGAATTTGGCTGTTAAAACTTCATTTCCAGGTTTGTATTTCCCCAGCATGGGAACAGAAAGTGGGTTAGCAGCTGTTCAAACAAGCCCAGACTGAAAGAGCAACCCTGTGTCTGTGAACATCCCATCCTGTGTGAGTGGAACGCTCAGCTCATGTTTGCCAGGGTCTAAAGTACGAACTCCTCCATCACTGCTCTGTTTGAAGCCCCCCCAGCCACCAGAGGCATGGGTGTGTGAGATACAGCGTGTACTTGTACTTGTATATTTGTGAGGACCATTTCGAGCATTGACCCGAGGACATTTTGGGAAAGAGAGTACATTTTTACCGCTCCTCATTTTTTTCAAAGGGTTTTTTGAGGGTTCAGACTTGCTCTTAAGGTTATAATTAGGTTAAGGGTTAAGGGTTAGGGTTAAGGTTAAAGTTAGGCATTAAGTTGTGAGGGTTTAGGTTTTGGTAAGGGGCTGACAAATGCTTAATGTGTTGTGTCTTTGCGTGTGTGATTTATAACACCAAGCTCAGCACTTGAGATTTTTTTTACATTTCCACCAATATTTCACTTTCTACCCCAGAAAATGACATCCACAGAATATGCACAATGTGACCCAACAACAGTTAAAATTGATCCCAGCACGTTGAGGATGTGGGACCTTTTATAGGATTACAGAATGTTTGTTTGACTTTCGTTCTCTCCATGCATCCCACGCAGCAGAGTCCCATTTCCCAAGGTACGGCCCAATGGGAGGGACGGACAGTCGATTCCAAGCTGATATAACCCGTGGTGACCGCATGCCTCACAAAGCATTATCTCATGTGTGCATTGCAGAAGGCAGCAGGGTTTTACTGTTTGACCGCTGATGCTTTAAGAGGAAAGTCTTTTCTCTCTGTGGCACCGGAGGGCTGTCATTACCGTGGGGCTCTCAATATAATTATCAGAGGTTGCAAGCTGCGCTGCTGCCAGGGATGGAGTGGTTGTCACAAGGGTATTATTATTTTCATGCCGAAGCTCTTTGGCAGTCAGACGCAACATTTGAATAATCTTGTCTATGAGGCATTTGACTCAAAAAAATGCATCAAGGCTCAATTTCTGCTCCGTATTAGGTCGTCTGCTCTGGCTGAAAACCCGGGGCTCACGGTGAAGCTCTTTCTGCTGCTTCTCATCAGAAGTCTATGCAGTTTTCTAGGTTTTGGGGCTTTTCAGGCGACAGTGTGTAATTAAAGTTCATTTAACTTTTCTGTTTGTTGCAATAAAGGTGGTGTTCCTGTCCTCCCTGTGAATTTTCCAAAATGCTATGTTCCCAAACTGCTTTATATAGCGTGTGACCTGCATTGAACACGTGCTCTGAAGAACTCTAATTTATGTTTAAGGCAGAAATGATAGACAAATTGAGAAGATTGCAACATGATTACAGCTTACATTGTGTTTTGCAAACTCTTCTTTTCTCTGGAAAGATATTTTTCTGGCCGTTCATATAGATCAGGGAGATTCCTACAAATTCCTGGCACGGCTGGGCATGGGACTGTACCAGCAGCAGCCTACCATTTTCTAAACGGCTCCAGGAAATAAAGCTTTGAAAATAAATTGTGGGATAGAGCATGAAAGTATGCCTTCTGCTCCGGGCCTTAAATGACGAAATTGGCCAGAATTACAGAGAGAGGGGCGGTCGGCTCGACACCATCCTGCACATGTTTCTGGCAAAATGCTGCATTTCACCTCAAATTCCTTCCATTACTTTCATGTCCTCACCAGTGTAAATCATGTAGGCAGGGATTTGTGTCATGTACGATGGCTTACTAAAATTATCTGCTTGTTTTACAGCAGCAGAGAGGGAGCCACTTAGTCCCCGAAGTAAACCAGCCCATTAATTACAACAACAGGCTCCTGCAGTGACACAAGGAAATGTCAGAACTCACCCACAGTTTTTTGTAAACAGCAGAACCTGCAGTTTCACTGGGTGTGTACAGCCCAGCCGTGCAGCACATATAGTGCACTCCACAGAGTCGCCCTCATACCTGTCACATATTATCTTGTCAGTACCAGTACTCTGTCAGCCCGCTTGTTTTGGACTGGTGTAATACACAGATGGTCTCTCTGTTGCAGCTCTGCTGCATCCCACTGTGTCTGTGTGTTTGTGAGGGTGTGTTTGTGATACATGTATCAGTGGCTCTACTCCAGAATGTGTTATTTCTGCATGTGAATTATATAAGTGAGTGTGTAGTTTCATTTTTACTGCCAAATCATGTATAGACATTAGACAACTCCCATTATTTGGACCAGGATGAGGGGCGTCCCGGTTCGGATCCTGGTTCAGCCGGGGCCTTTCACTGTGAGTGTGAGTTTGCATGTTCTCCCCGTGTCTGGCTGGGTTTTCTCTGCACAGCCCAGTCATACAGATAGGAAATGGATCCAGTGAAGTCTGTAAAATGACCATATTGTGAGTGTGGATATTGTGTGTCTCTGTATGTTGGCTCTGTGATGGGCTGGTGACCTCTTCAGGGTGCACCCTGCATCTCCCCCGATGTCGGCTGGGATCAGCTCCAGCCCCCATGCGTCCTTCAAAAGATTAGTGGTACAGATGATGGAGGGAGGGTCTCTTTGGGCTGGGATGAGCTGTGGAGGGAAGATATTGGAAATGGGAAAACAACAGTAAAGTACTGGCATTTACACACAAATCAGTGTCGACTCCTCTAAACCATGAAGGTGCTGTGAGGTGAGGTCACGTTAAAATGCTTCTCACTGGACTGTGAAATCAGTATTTCTTCACCCTTGTGAATTACTTCGGTTTGGAAAAGAACAGAGAACAAGATTTACTAACAAGGTAAAAAATCAGGAGGTGAAGGGTGTGTTTGTTTTCTCCGGCTTCCTGCGGCTTCCTCCCACAGAACAAGGACATGCAGATCGGGGTTTGTTTATTTGGAAACACTAAATTGATCTAAACTGTGATCGTGGTTTGTCTCCGCATGTTGACCCTGCAATCCGCTGGTGACGTGTTTATCCGGGGATATAGATAATGGATATAAATGCCTGGGTGGGGTGCAGCACATAACAACCAATTTAGTCACCTACATTATCTTCCTCTTTATTACTTTGTCATGGTGTTGATGAGATTGACCCTCAGGATCCGTGTCACCAGAAGAGCAGAGACAAAGAACACAAACTCCCTCACCCTCAGCCTGAGTGATGAACTCATCCACCCCCCGACTCCGACATAGAGGAGCAGGTGCACACAAACACAAGGTGGAAACATGGCCCACACGACCTCACTGATTCTTTCATGAGGAGACGCTGGCACGTTTCCACTCTTATAAACCTTTAAGTTGAACAAGGTGACACAGTGAAAACAGCCTGGTTTTAAAATACCTGTTCTCCCTTTCTGCATGAAACGCTCTGAGCCAGTTGAGCTGGCGTCAGCCGTGCACGCGTTACACACATCCGCGCTCATGTGTTACAAGCTGGAGTGGAATCCTTTTATTTTTTGCTCGTGCCCAGACTGTGGATGCAGACGTTATCTCAGGGGATAAAAGTCTTCATTTTCATTCATCTCCTATTCCCTTTGTCACCAAAGCAAACAGCCCCCGGTAATTATTTTATTGAATGTCTCTGACTGGTGCATAATGGAGGGCAACACAATTAATAGCACTTTCTTCCGGGGGGGGGAAGAGCCTCCTGGCTGCTCCAGAATTTCAAATGCCTCCTGATCATCAGGCTCCACACAAAACTCTGAGCTACTTAGAAATTCTTTTTGATGTTCCTTGGATTCCTACATGTGTATATGTGTGTTCGTTGGAGTGTGGGTGTACACAGTGTAGCTCAATGTGTGTGTGTGTGTGTGTGTGTGTGTTTGTGCGAGCGTGTGCCGCTATAAGCCGATGCAGAGTTCCAGACTGAAATACCATTCATCATTAAAAAGAATCAGATTGAAAAGAGAATATTTGGCAGCCGACCAGATGAATTCACTTTCTTTAAACAAGCTGCAGTGCAATAAATATCTCAGACTGTTGCCACTGCAACACACAGTGACAAAGCCTGAGCATTAAGACAATACATTTTCCAGGGCAGCTTGGCCACACATCAGCAATCAGCCTGGGGGATATAAAGTTGAGTTTGAAGGTAGACGTTCTGTGGAGGGCTGCAGAGCAAATATTTACCCTTTTAAAAACTCCATGTCTCAGTTCAGCTACCTTTTTCAGCATTTGCATAATTATTCAGCTTATGATTATATATGCACCTAGCTTGTCTTTTTGAATTAAAACCCGATTGATTGACGGGACAATGCAAATTGTCAGAAGTGAACCTTTCATAGACAAACCAAGCTTTATTTCTGCTGATAAGAAAACTTATATTTCAAAGAATGAAGAATTCAGAGAAGATGTGCATTAATTACATGTTACGTGAAAAAATGTTTTATTTTCCTCTTTCAAGCTCTATATATCTGTTTGTATGTGTGTTTTCTTATAATATACTATATTTATTATAAGGTTTCTGCTTAAACTGTAAAATGTCAAGCCTCAGTTACAATCCTTTGTCGTAAGGGTTTGATGATGACATCTTGGGAATCATTGCTATTTTACTTGTTTTCATTGGCCTTCGTTTGTCTGTTTCATAGTCGGCAATCATCCCCAAGAACCCGTTAAATTTGGATTTCGATCAGGGGGCAGATCCAGGATTCTGTTTTACGCTTTCTTCAGCGTTGCAAGTTTTTCAACATTTTCCCTGTTTGACAGGGAATTATTCATCATCAGGTACAACGGGGGACTGACTTCTATGAGATTGTGCAGTTCGGTGAGGCTTGTTTGAATTGGAGGAGACTGTTGGGCCTGGGAGGGGGGGCTGATTTCTACTGAGAGCCATTCAAACCGGTGTAGCCCTCCTCAAAACCCACATTGGCCGTGACCTAGTTTTAATAATTTTCCAAACAGCCTCCACTCAAACTCTGTAGTGAGCTGAAACAACTGCGTGAAGCAAATACTCTGCCTGCACTTAAAGTGTCATTACATAAACAAATGGAAAAAGAACAAGAATATACAAGAGTTATTTTAATGTTACAGGTTTAATACTCTCTCTGAGCTCCTTTCCCAGTTGTCTCTGCCTGTACGTCAGTGCCCACATGCAGTAAGTTCTCACTAGTTCCCATTAAATCCTTCCCTCTCTGTGCTCAGGTGTGTTTTATGGCCAGAGGGGTGTGGTGCCAATGAACCGCTGAGTGCAAAGGAATGTTTAAAATGAATCTTCTGGATCAACATGATTCATCAGTCACACAGTCAGCTGGATCTTTCAGCAGCGGCGGAGGGAGTGTGATGAAAGATGGATAATCACGGTTAAGATCTGAGAGGCAGATGAAGCATTAATTATCATTGCAGCTATTTCGTGCATTTGGCCCAAGGCATCATCGGGCCGGTTGTAGCTGCACAGCGCCATTATCATGCTGACATACTGAGCATGCAGCACATGCAGTAACCTTTAAACACGCAATGAAAAGCTGTGTGTAAATGGGCCAAGACCTGCTATGAAACTGCTGAATACAGATAATACCACCAAATCATTTTCACCGTGTGAAACCAGTTTGTTTAGCTCATTATCTTCATAGCTTCATTCTTGACCTTGGAAACCGAAGACTAAAAAACACATGGTCCAATTTATTTGTCCTGTCCAAAGCTTTAAACTGCATCTCGTGGCCCTTCTTCAATACAGGGAGTGAGATGTGAATAAAAGCTTTGGAAAAAAACAAACACTGTACATAAAAACACGTCTCCACCTCCTCCCACTATAATCTCACTAGCTTAGAATAGACTAGAGGAATAGAGCCGCGGTGTCGAGGTCTCACTAGGCTGATCACAAGTCAGTCGTTTTATAGCATCAAATATACATTGAAATGTGTAAAACCAAAGTTGCATTTAGAAACAAATTTACTTGAGGTGTTCTTTGTCTTTTTAGTTTAGTCCGTGTCCCATTCACTAACATGGAGGAGGCGGGTTTATGACACATCCTCATGTCGTCCATCTTTATGTACAGTTTATGGAAAGAACGATCAAGTTGGACCTTGTGTGGAAAAACTTTCAGCATCACCGTCATTATTATATTGTGAGTAAAAACACGTTTCACCCTTTGTGTCATATTAAGGACCGCTTGTTTTATGACATCCCTGGCGGTGTAGCGCAGCGGCACATTTTGCCATATTTTTGACTCATTTAGTGACACATTTTATTACAAGTCATTACTCCACCGAGGAGGTGATGGAGTAAATTATCCTGCAGCCACAGAACATTTACCTTATCACCTCTCCTTCTCTTTTTAAGCTAATATACTGTAGAAGCACGCTCCATCATGTATTCCAGGAATGTGTTAACATAATCATAAATCAGCCGCTATATTTCCCAGAGGAAGCGTCTTGCTGTTAGTGCCGGGATGTAAATTGTGTTTACTTCCCTTAATTGTAATTGGTGAATTAGTATTCTTATCCGGGAACCAGGATGGGGATGTTGTGTTATTCGGGTTCCTGCTGCCGGCAGGTGATATAGATCAGGTGAGTGCCGAGATGAAGCTCAGCGAAACAAGTGGACGCTTGCATTGATTGTCCTTGAAGCAGAGACACGGATTAGAGATGTATTCAGTGGTGCAACTTAAGTGGCAGCCGCCCATTGTGAAGACACAGGCATAATTATAAGCGGGATAAACAACGGTGACACAAGCACGTTGAGGGGCTCACATGTCCAGTGGGAGCAGAGATAGAAATTGAGATTATAATGAGAGAAAGCAGGACACAGTCTATTTAACACCACTGTGAGTTCATAACACAGACCTGCTCTATTTTTGTGTTTTACAGACCCTGAGGATTACCAGCCGCCCATATGGAAGTCCTACCGTGAGTAATTCATTCCTTTTATCTGCTGATTGTGAATGTTTTAACCTGGCGTTGGCCTGCAGTGTAGTTTCTTTTATTAACAGCACATTTGTTTATGGCCTATAAATAAAAAATGTTTCTATACTTAGGGTTTCGTTGTGTGCATAGTGCAATTAGACACACTGCACGGATCCAAACGGCGACACACACACACACGCACAAAAGGCAAAGGCTCAAACACATCCGCCCCCGCTCATCACATTCACAGAATGCACAAAGGTAAAGCAGCAGATCCCTGCTCTCTGAGTAAAATAGGTTACCATCATGCAGGAAAACAAGATTTTCTGCCTGCAAAGCGGCTCAGTCCTCACAACACCCACCTCATTATACTGGGTTTTCGCAATGTGGGAGGAAGCATGGAGACACTTCACAATATATGTGATGCATTTTCGGTGAAGCACAAAAAAGCTGCCTCTGTCCTCGGAGCGATAGCGTTTTGTTCAAACCGGTCGCACTTCATAGCTTTTATATTTTTACGCACTTTTTCTGCAGCAACATTTCTCGAGGCCCATCTTCTCCTGACTTCTCTGCCGAGGTATTTTTAGCGCTCACTGTGTCACAGGAATGGGCGATGTCCAGATCTCGCTCTGCTCAGCTCGAGCCAGCCTGACAGAACGTGAGAATGTCAGGATCCGGGACGTTGTACACAGTCAGGGTCCTCGTTCCTCCTGCTTGCAGAATCTGAATCGAAAACACACAGCTCAACCGCTCACAGTGATTTCTTTACAGTGGGACGGGCTGTTGTTGGTGAAAAGGACACAAGGCATCAAACACCAAACATCTAGCAGGAAGTGCATTATGCCATAAAACTGTTATAATTGCTGGATATTTACACAGAGTCTGGTTTACAATTGTGACCGTAAGAGAATCTCCAGCTCTGGACACACATAGGATGAAAAATTGGCTCTGAAGAAGGAAACCACACTGGGAGTCGGCCACTGACTCCTCTGTTGTGGTCGTGTTTCTGTATTTCCTACAGACCTCCAGTTTCTCGGGGAAACAGCAGAAACAGCAGTAGTGTTTTGGCTTCGCTCCCTTTTTAATCACTAATTGTAACGTACTAATTCCGTGAGGCTAGTGAGGTGTTTGTGTGGATCACTACGCCTGCAGCTACTTCATTACTTTAAGTAGAGCAAAGACACAGAAATACAACATTCATGTATATGTAAGTGGAAGGACTTTTGTTACAGTGCTAAAAGGAGATCTTAATTCACTCAGACGGATAACAGATGTACTTCACGGCTTCTGTCATGTAAACCACTGACTGCTGAGTCTTGCATATCCGAGCCAATAGCTCCATTTCTACCATGTTGCCTGAAAAAGCTGCATTCAGGAGCTGGACTTAAGCTGTTAAGTGTCCAGTAGAGTCCTGTGCACTGCAGCAGTGAGTCTCCTCCATCTGTAAGTGTGTGTTGAGCCTGTTATGTGTATAATTACAACTTGCACTAAACTGTGTATGCACCTCAGAGGGGAGGAAGGCCTTAAATAACACGTGTGTATATTTCTCTACCAGTGTACCAGCTCCAGCAGGAAGCCCCGAGACCAAAGAGGATCACGTGTCCTCAGGAGGTCAGTGCATTTATAAAGCTTCACACAATAGAAACCCTGTATGAGGCTGAAATGATTGCTTTCCGATTTTGTTAAATTTAATATTCAGTAGGATGGAAGCTGCCTTTGTCCCATATTCTACCAGATGTTAAAGTACTCATTGATCAGTTTTTTCCACCAGTGACTGTTAATGATTTGAATTAATTAGACAAACACACAAGAACTCATGTAACAATGAAGTTTCAAGCACCAGCCTGTGAAGGTTTTTTACGATTATTTCAACCAGCAGGCACTTTAACAAACTGAACCACCTGCTGGACTCATTTATTTCCTTTTAACGACAAAGGTTTCTCACCCTTTGCCTTTTTTAAAACGCAGTCGGCCAGACTACAGCCAGACTACAGCTTGCAGTTCTCCCTCTCAGGTTTGAGCCTGCAAAAAACATTCACCAGGAAATGATTGAGCCTGGCAGCTGGAAGCCAGACCGGTCAGGAACCTTCAGGGAGTGACTCGCTGCAGCTCGGACCTCCCACACCTCAGGAACAATTGTTTAAATCCAGTCCTAGTGTTAGAAAGTCAAGGCATGGCAGCGTGCTTTAGACCGCTTTATATATTAAGGAGGACGTTGTAGTGAAAAGTGCAGAACATGTTTTAGTCTTTCTCAAAAAAGATCAGTGGTTAGTTGTTTATTTAAGCTGGTATTTTTCATCAGTAGCAATATAACAAAAGTAAAATTTATATTCATATAATGCTTATGTTTATCAAGTGTTTGTCATTCTGTGCGCATAAATAAGAGTTTAAAACTTTCACTCAGTCTTTAAACTTAAAATAAATATTCAGTGGTAGAAGAAGAACTCAAAAATTGTACTTTAATAAAAGTACAAATATTCAGTCAAAATTGCACTTGAGTGCAGTAAAAGTGTCACATTCACTATTCTACTTGAGTAAAATAAGTGTAGTAGTGAAATTAGTACAAGTACCTGCAGAGTGTAGCCTATTGCCTAATGCATCTGATTACATCATCTTGGCCTCCTCTTAATCCAGTTGAGGTGTTTCTTCACCAGTGATGCCGGATCAGTGAGCCAGAGATTACTTAAAAAATAACTATGTGAACATGTATCAGCACATTGTAAGAGTAGAGAGTACAGATGTTCGCTGATGTGTAGTTGAGTCAAATGCTAAGTGTAAGATGAGAAGAAGAAATCTTCTTAAGTAAAGTACAGATACATGAAAAATGTACTCAAGTACAGTTATGAAGTAAATGTACCTCCTTACATCCCACCACTGGAATAATAATGTGACATATAATGTGAACATTCTTATCTTGGCATATGCCCTATTAAGCAAGTTCCCCCGGCTCTGTGAATATAAAGCTACTGGAACCAGTTCCTCTACTGGTTGGTGCCCTCGCTGCCGGTCTTCCATTGTATAGTTGACCAGAAATGATCCATGCCTCATCCCATTTCCAGTCCCGCCACGCTTTGATGAGCGGAGTGAAAGCGGTGCGCTGGCTGAGTGAGATTAGCTTCTCATTAATTCAAAGTACAAAATGATGTTTGACATATCACCGAAGTGTTCCCCCCCGTAAAAACCACGATGATCATAGCTGTGACTTCTACGAGATTTTACGCGGGACCTCTGTGGTGGTTTCACACACTGACTTTGTGAACAGCAAAGAGGGAGTATAGATAATTAAATTGTTTATAGTCCATTATTCTCACGTCAGAATCTTAATGCCGCCTGATGTTGT
Source organism: Platichthys flesus (assembly GCF_949316205.1). Taxonomy (NCBI): domain Eukaryota; kingdom Metazoa; phylum Chordata; class Actinopteri; order Pleuronectiformes; family Pleuronectidae; genus Platichthys; species Platichthys flesus. The sequence goes on from NC_084955.1 coordinate 14,392,091, forward strand.
TTTACGTCGTGTTGGAAATGAGAAATGTTTGTTCGCCATATGCCGCGCCAAAGATTTGCAACACAGACACGCTGCACGCACCCCGGCGTGACACACTAACACACTAAATATGAATTGTTTGCAGCTGGCCATCCATCAGCGATTTTTATTTCTATCTCACGTCGCCTCTTATTCATCTGTGCCCTCTTGGAGTTGGCTTCATGGTTTGGTAGCCGCGAATAGACGTGGGGGCATGGCTGCAGATAATCTGCTCTGTGGTGTCGACTCCTCTATCTTTCAAAAGACAGGGCTGTAATAACAGTTTGGCGAAGCCGTTTAATTGAGCTTTCATATCTCCGAGGTTCCAGCCAATATTTCTTCTTCTTCTTCTGGTTTGCAGATGGAGACCCGACCCAAATACTATGGCAGAGAGTGAGTAGTAACTTCATCACCGTCATCGTTTCTCGTGACTTCTTTTCAAATATGGCTGTGCAGTGGCGGATGTTATCCAGCGTTATTGCCTTGCATCAGATGTGGTTGAGGTTAAATTTGGCAGACGTGTGTTTTATGTGTCTGCTTTGTCTCGATACTCTGAATTAGAGCCTGAGCTTAACATCCACTATGTACTTCTTTGTCTTTGTGAGGACAAATTCACACTGGAGGAAGAGTTATACCCTCTATGTATTCTTTTTTTTTTGCACAGATTTCATGGCATTATCTCTCGGGAGTATGCAGATGAGCTGCTGGTGGGAGTCGAGGGGGCTTACCTCATCAGGGAGAGCCAGAGACAGCCGGGGACGCACACCTTGGCCTTGAGGTACGGACACATCAGCATGCAGCACAGGGTTCCCTGAAAGGTCGCCTCCATCAGCAGCCCACAGCTCGCTCCGTCTCCACCTCCTTTAGCTTTCCCTCTGCGCTCAATCACCTCGTCACCCATGTGTCTCACATCCCGCAGGTTCGGGCACCAGACCCTCAACTACCGCCTGTTCTACGACGGGAAGCACTTTGTCGGGGAGAAGAGGTTCGAGTCGGTCCACGACCTGGTGACCGACGCCCTCATCACCCTCTACATCGAGACCAAGGCGGCGGAGTACATCGCCAAAATGACCACCAACCCCATCTACGAGCACCTCGGCTACACCTCGCTACTCAAGGACAAGACGGTGCACAGGCTGAGCCGCGGGCGCACGGAGCCACGCAGGGTCACCTTCCAGAAAGACGAGAGGGTGAGCCTTATGACCTAAATACAAATATATAGATTCTCACAATTTTTATTTTACATTGATTTTATGTATTTTTGCACTAAGGTAATGAAAGGATATGGGATACATTTAGTTTTTTCAATCTTTTTTCCAGAGAGTGGATTTTCAGTTTGAGAGCAGACTTGATTTTACGTTCCCATTTTTTCCTCTCACTCAAAAACCCTACGCTCAGTCTCAAACATACCCTGCTTGTGCTTAGATTCCTCAGTTTCCAGCTTCAGCTCGTCTCCTCGCACCCACACCTGCTTCTGTTTGCCCATGAAACGCCTGCCAGGTGACTGTTTGTCATGTTGCAACTTTCTGCTGCTTGAGCAAGACCGGGCATCACAGACCCGCTCTCTGTTCAAGCTGAAAGAAGAAGTCAGAAAAATCGGTTCTGTCATCGATCGAATATTAAACTTGTAGAACTTAAATCAATTGTAATGTAATGCAATGATTTTTAAGATGAGACTATAAGAAACAGAGCATAATGGAAGCAGAAATGAGGTTTAGGTCTTTGAGTTTTTCATTATCTTAGCGAGTGCTCATTATCTTCCAGGCCTCTCCACAGACACTAATACCAGGGTTTTGATCTACTGCCTTGCTGCTGATCATTTCCATTCCACTTCCAGTTGGATGACAGCGTCTCTGAGAGGACACTTTGTCCTGAGAGCGAGACGTACATTATCGCTGTTGCCTCGGGGTGTGTTCACTGCCGCCATGCTTCATTGCCTCCTCTGAAAGGTAATGATGACCGAGGGGACTGGGACTTTGCTCGGCCTGCCATGCATATCAGACACACTGGTCTTATAGGTGAGACACGCAGCTCATTGTATTCATTCTCACTCGTGAGCTGTTGTCGGATTAGAGCCTGTGAATGATTCATGGACGAGGAACAAGGAAATGTCACGAGGAACAAGGGAGAGAAACTTGAAGTATCCCTCCACTAGGTGGCAATCTTAACTTGGCTCCTGGCTCTAAGAATCACTGCTGAGCTCTTCTTACCGACTGACACCAATATTTTCTCGTTCTTTCCTGCTTCCTGAGCTGTGGCTTTAACGCGTCTCTCGGCTTGATGACGAGATTTATCTCTCAAGGAATTCTTTGTCTTCAAAATGTCTCCCTGTAGTTTGTCAGTCAGCCAGTGACAGACACATGACAGAGCTGTCAGCAGCAGCAGCAGCATCGGTTGCAGTATTTATATCATCAGCCTTCAGTTTGGCCCCTCTAACTCCAGACATGAGCCGTTAATGCAGCACTTTTGACCTGATGGTCGTTCGTCTGTCAGCCGTCCATCGACTCTTTGGGGTTTTAAATAAGCTCAGTGTTAGAGATGCTGCTGCCGACCACGAGGAAGCCTCTGGAGCAGAGAGCTTCCCTTCGAGGACCAACAGACCTAACCCAGGTCTGCTTAACACACAGCGCTCTGTTGAACAGTGTCAAGTAGTGTTGCTGTGTTTCGAAACTAGAAAGTCACTCGCCCACATTCAATAGTCCCCTTGACTTAAAGCAAGTCTTGTTCGGTCACATGACGTTTCTCAGCTCCACATTGATTGTCGGTCAACATCTGATAACAATCCTACTATTAAATCAAATTAAATAATAAACACCCAGATTTTCAATTTGGATCTGCTCATACTCATCGATAGCAACCCAAACCAAATATGTTCTAAATATAAAAAAAATAAAAAATAAAGATTCAAACATACATTTGTATAGATTATTGTAAAAGCAATATTTAAAAAAGTGATCTGCTACCTGATCCAGATCCACAGCTAAATGTTGTGAGTTTCCCCCCCGACCAGCACCGCGTCCTTCTGTCACATTCATGATAATCCATCCTGAAACAAACTTCAGAGCGTTTGGCAAATAAATCAGCTTTTCTCTAAATGTCACATTGCGACTTATCTGGGGCCTTTTTTTTTAACTATTCCTCCTGCCAAATTATCACACACGAGGATCCGAGTCAGTGACGGATGTGATGATGGCCGACTCCCCACCTGCGAGTCACTGTTGAAAAGAGGGGGAGTAAAAAACTGTTTTTCTGCCCAGGTGAAGAGAAGAAGCAGAGACCCGACCTCGATGCGGCTGCTGTTTGAACTCCATGTTTACCGATTACACAGCCGCGCCCGCAGCCATTACAGGCACAGTGGCTTCACTGTATCGCGAGCGTTCACACGTGTTTACTCGGTGCCGGGTTGATACCTCCGCATTGCCATGACTGCACATTTTTGTGTAATTAAAATACTCCCAGAAGGTGAGAGGGAGGACTTGACGCGACCTGTAGATCAACTTCCTGAGTTTCCTTTTTTCCTTGTGTGTGCTGGAATTTGCTCCGGTGGCCAGAAAGAACCCTCCGCCACATTCCTCCTGACACTCGCACTCTGGTTCAATCTGAGTCTCGACGTGAGCGGGGCTCTCGACGAACAGGTTCACTCGCCTGGCCCTGAAAAGGTTTCCAAAGAAAGTTTGTCCTGCTGTTTGTTAAGATAATGACCTGTCCTCTCTTCAGAGTTTCAGGCTATAAAAAGGCAGAAACTGCTTTTTAAGATCCTCAGATATAACATTTTCAACTGCTCATCACGCAGCGCTGTTAGTGCACTTTTCCTGACATTTAAATTGGGGGTATTTATCTTCAGAGTTCTTTTCGCACAATTTCCTCCGTTCTTTTGAGCAATGGATATCTTCTCCTGCCGTGGCCGTCACTGTTTGTCTATTTTTCCATTTGTTCGAGATGCTGTAAGGCCCGATTGTTTGGGATGTGGTATAGTTGTACCCTGCTGTCCCTCTGTGTCAGGGCCCACTGTGCAGTTTTCCCAAGATTCCGAGCACTCGTTCACAACCAAGTCCGCTCAGCTGTGCGCTCACAAAGCCTCGGGGGGGGGGAATAAAAGAGTCGAAGCCACTGAAAGGAAAGCAGGGCTTGTTGTGTGACCACCTTTTGTGTCCTTTCTTCCACTGTCTTCTTTAAGAGACAAGAAGCCATCTGCCCCGCAGACAAAGCGCGTAGCCTTCGTGTCCCTCGTCTCCCTCCCTCCGACATGCATGTCTAAAATATCTCGGACAGACAGAGTGGTCTGTTCCTCGTCTGTCCCCTCAGACGTAGCCGTGGAGCAGAATTGCATGGTATGTGTAGGTCTTTTCAAAGAATGTCCACCACAATGACAAATATCTTCACCTGTCCCGTCACTCTATATGCCGTCGGCCTGTGCTTCACTGCTGCCTTCAGACGTCGGAGACAAATAGAAGCGGCCGGTACACACACAAGGCTCACGGCAGTATTTTACTCTGCTTCTGTGTCAGGAAGCTGCCAATCCTTTTATTTCATCTCAGCTTTGTTGGTGCCCTCGGGGTCTTTCGCTCCTCGCCTCCCCACTCGGCCTCAGCTCCAGCTCTTTATCGTCACAAATCCAGCGCTCTCCGGCTTCCTGACCTCTCCTGCCTGTTAAATAAATCTGTTCAATCTATATTCTTGTGATTCTTTGCATGTTCAAGTTTGGCTCTTGTGTATAACCGCCTTTGAGACAAAACCTCACTAGTTTTTTGTAACTCATCTTGTAGTATGATGTGTAATCTGTGTGTTGTTACAGAGCTTTGTGATTAATTAGAAGAGCATCAAACCTTATGGTGCAGTTAACTGGTTGTTTACAAATTCAGCATGAACATAGCAACTGCAACCCCCCCCGCTGTCAAATGACTGTGGCTGCAGACCTACAAATGAGCTTCCAATTGGATTTTACTTGGATTTGGGCACTGTGGGATTACTCCCTGTGTGGGGATTATGGCAGTAATCCCACCCCAATCCCAGTTGATGGTCTGGTTGGGCTGGTCCTCTGAGACGAATGGCTGTGATTGGCGTGAGGAGGCTGCAGTCGGAGAGTCTGGAAGGTCCAGCCTGCGTGGCAGTCCTGGAAATTCCACCAGCCGACTGGAGGTTGTTTTAATAACGAAGACACAGCCTCGGCTCTGTCAGACTCTTACACCTTAGAGCAGCTGAGCGAACTGGTTAGAAGACCCAGTGATCACTGCTGGGAGTGGAGCATTATCTCCAGTTAAGAGGAGTGGAGTTTGTCCAGAAGGCGGTGTGCTAATGGGAGTGTGCTCTTTGCTACAAAGAGGGCGTCTGCACTATTGATCCTGCTTTTCAGAGCCGTTGAGCTGTGTGAAGTGGTCCTGACAGCACCCGACCGCCCTCACTCTCAACCTCCTGGCCCCTCCTCATCACAGACCCTGTCCTCTCTCTCTTCCCCTCTGGGTGTGTGAAAGAGGGCCATTGTTCCAGGCACACTCCTGCCCTCTGGCCGCCCGCAGTCGATCCTGTTCCCCCTGCTCTTCTTGCTCTCCGCTGCCTCTAGGATTCGCACCAGATGCAGAGTCAACCTCGTGCTGGCTGTCATCAGTCGCCCTCCCGGGTCAGAGGGGAGTGGAGTGGAGCCGCTGCCTCTGCGCTGGGCTGTTGCCGGCAGCGTCTGCTGCACAGCACCCACGTCTCCCCCCTGCGTCTCTCCCCAGAGGAGCTCGAGAGTCTGTTGGACCCAGACCAGTCCAGCATGGAGGCTGACGATAACAGAGGAGGTCCAGCGGCGGACCTGATCACCCACAAGGCGAAACAACATGATCGGAAGCGACAGGAGCTGCTGGCTTTGGCTCTGGGAGTCAAACTGGGGAGCAAGGGAACTTTTCTGTGGAAGCCTATTAAACTGTTGGCCTCCTGTCCTCAGATCTCCTCACCGCTGGTAAGAAGGAGCGCCTTGAAAGACACACCGGAGAAGCAGTGCTTCTACGAGAAGATCCACAACTTCAAGGTGAGCAGATTTTTATTTAGAAAACTTGGATGACTTATGACAAATTTACTTTTCAGCAGGTTTCTGTTATCTCTGGGTAAAGAAACCTTTTAGAAAGATGCATTAGAGTTTTTGTTTCAGTTGTGTGTTTGTCCCATTATTGACCACAGTTTGTTGTGATGAGAACACATGCAGCTGACACCCATATGCACTGAGGGGAACAATCCATTAACAGCGGAGCACATTGATTAGCATCGATTTTAAAGCTTTTTGTTTTTGATGGCTGATTTTGAAAAAAATGGTTAAGTGCATAGCACATAGTGACTCACACAATAAGAGCCCTATTGGGCTTTAAATATACACAAGAGAATTTAGGGATTCTTTGCCTGTGAGCGCCTCAACATTCTTGTAATTGTATCTTGGGTTTCAGTTAACAAGCAGAGGCTATTATGACCCCCCAGCTTTTTTCATGCTTCCCCTTTGAAAAAAGAACAAAAACCCTCCACCCACCAGCTGCCATATGCCCTCGTCACTCATCACTCCACTGCTACCTATTCAAAGTCCCAGTGAAGGTGTGTGCGTGTGCAGGTGGGGCCCCCCTTTGCCATCTTATCTGTAGTTTTAGGGGTCACACTGGGCATCTGTTGTTTTGACTCGCAGGCTTGCCTGTATGTATTCGATCGCCCAGGAGCAGATGCCAGACACATTATAGTAAATCCTTTAATCTGCCTTGTATATACAAATGCTCTCATTTGGCCAGGGGTCCCATCCACTGCAGCACGAGATCAGGACCTAATCTCTCTCCAGTTCATCAGAAGGGTGGTTCTTCCAGCTCAGGAGCGGACACAGCAGTGACTTGTAATACTTGGTATCACCCATAATAACCTGTGCTGTCTCTTTATCTCCAGGTACACACCTTTCGGGGGCCGCACTGGTGCGAGTACTGTGCCAACTTCATGTGGGGCCTCATCGCCCAGGGTGTCCGCTGCTCAGGTAACCCCCCCACTCCCACCATCCAAACACCCTGGCACAGATCACGCAAAGATAGTCGCGGAAGTCATGGATTACATAAGCGGTGTATGATCCGTGGCTAACACTGTCCTGTCACGCATGTTGAGATATCTTCTTCCATTTGAAATGGAGCTTCGCTTATTTGTCCCTGTTTGTGTGTATTTTCCTTTTCTTCCTTTTTGTGACAAACAAGTTGAGATTCTGGTGTCAGTGACTCATCGATACAGAGGGACAACTGCTATCAGCCCCTGTTATATCACTCCTTGTTTCCCTCCAGACACTAATCATAGTCGTACCATAGTGAAGGGCATCGAGATGTTTAAACCGACTCTCTACTGCGCAAAGAAAGGAAGTGATGCCGTCCACTGACAGCATTTACGTCAAAGTGCATGTTCTAACATGCGCAGGTCGATCACAGGTAACATGAGCCTTAATATTTAAAGAGATATAGCAACAGAACCTGGTCACAAGATGCATCTGCTGCACAGCCCCAGTCCTGAAGTCAACGTGCACTTGGCTGGACTTGGTCGCTTCCCCCCCGAACAGAGTGCTTGTTGTTGAGACATTTGCCATGCTGACAAGCCAGAGGCAAACACTGCTATCATCAGACACCTCATGTGCTATGGGAAACAGGAAAACACTTCTTTTTTGTCCTCGCTCACCTCCGCCTCCCTCACTTCGAGCGCCGGCTGAGGGCGAGGAGCCCGATCAGCAGACCGCCGGTAAAAACATCTCCTCTGTGATGAACAGTGGGTCTTACCGTGTGTCTACCTGTGTCGCAATCCGCAAATTCTACATTGCAGGCTGTCTGTGCTGCCACACAACGCACACACACACTTACACACACCCGGCTCCTGACAGCTTTCCGGCTCGCTCCATGTGACTACAACTACACACATACAACCCACGCCCATGCTGCCATGTTTGCTGTTATCTACCTTTGGCGCAGTGCACCGTGACAGCTTAGCCGTGGCAGTGCAGTCTAACGCAGACTCTGGGAAACAGGTTCAAGCTGCTGTGTTTAGCCTGTTGTGATGATCGTGTTATCATCAGCCAGAGGATGATCTCACTCTCTCTCTCTCTCTCTGTCTGTTTATCCCTCGCTCCGCTAGACTGCGGCCTGAACGTACACAAACAATGCTCCAAACTGGTTCCCAGCGACTGCCAGCCGGACCTGCGCAGGATAAAGAAGGTGTTCAGCTGTGACCTGACCACGCTTGTCAAAGCTCACAACACGACGCGACCCATGGTGGTGGACATGTGTATTCAGGAGATAGAGCTGAGAGGTACAATGCAGGGAATCACTTTAAACTCCATTAATCACATCACAGAGAGGAAAGGAGAGCATAAAGCTTGATTTGTTGAATCCTGAGTGGAGTGCATACCTCCCCCGGGGCACAACCGTTCCCTGGAGTTCAGTCGAGCTGCACCAAATCACACACGCTCATAGATAACAGTTCCCTTAATACGGCATGTTCTCTTCAGTCAGGATCCCTGAATTATTCCCTGGGAAATCAGTGAAAATGTGAAAAAAAAAGCATGTCTCATCTCACAATGTTAAAGAAAGAGAAAACATTTGACTGGATCGGCCCTCTGATCCAGATCCTAACCAAAATACAATGGGTTCTTCCCTGAGCCAAACCGCAACGTTCCCAGTTCAGGGTCTTACCAAGTTTCATGGCAATCCGTCCACTAGCTTTTTGAATCATGCTAACAAACAAATGGACATGGATGAAAACATAATTTCCTTGCTGGAGATAACAATTTGAGCAGTAGAAATGTGATATCTTTGTGTGAAAAGAAGAATTTTGAAGCATGAGATGTAGAGAGGGGGGGTGTTAGAAAAAAAACTAACTGAGACACGTTTCCCACTTTTCCTCCCCAGGTATGACCTCTGAAGGTCTGTACCGAGTGTCTGGCTTCTCTGAGCACGTGGAGGACGTGAGACTCTCCTTCGACCGAGGTTTGTAAATGTCCCATTTCTCAGCCCTGGGATATGGGTCTCTGTGGTTTCAGGTTCACGGGTTCATACTTTTAAATGAGGAGCTTGTTTCGTCTGCAGACCAGCGTGAGAAAGAGCCGTTTGTTGTGTCTGTAACACACAGCACACACTCACACGCAGCTCTTATTTCAAATTGTATCCAAATATAAAAAAATGACGTGTCAGTCGCAAATGATTTCTTTCCCATCAACAGACGGGGACAAGGCGGACATCAGCGCCGATGCCTACGCAGACATCAACATCATTGCCGGTGCTTTGAAGCTCTACTTGAGAGACCTCCCCATTCCAGTCATCACATTTGACTTGTACTCCAAATTTATTCAGGCTGCAAGTAAGAGCTGCTCTCGCTGCAATTTCATGGCATTACTGCGTCGGTGCTCCTCCGCTCAGCTCTGATAGTAATCATTCTGCTAATGTGATGTAGAAATTCCGAACGCTGACTCCAGACTGGAGGCCGTTCACGAGGGTCTGCTGCAGCTCCCGCCAGCTCACTACGAGACCCTGCGATACCTGATGGCTCATCTCAAGAGGTGGGATCACACTCAAATCCTCCATTTCTGTCATGGTGTCTGTAAAATATGTTGAAAAGGAATTGATCCAGCTACTAACCACCGTGTCATAGATTGTTGACCTTATTGAAAACACGTAAGCCTCTGAGCCCATCGTCTAATGAAGAATTAACCTCTGGGGGCAACGTTCCAATATTTTGGGGCCTCCAATGTAGTCAGTGAATATTTGGGCCATGACTCTTCTGTTCACCGTTCACCGACAAGTTTATTTGATCACACAACCCCAATCGTTCTCCACACAAAATTCAAACAGCAATACTTTTTGTAGCTCCAGGCAACATTTGGGCTCAACTCTAATTACAGCTATCTGCATATGAATGCCCCAAAACGTAGTCCCTCGTCTCCTGATTCTGTTTACTCAAAGAATCTGTTTATAGATATGAATTTTGTATAAATCCCGCTTTCTCACATGAGCACTGACTGTTTAATAATCTGTGGCTGAGAAGCAAAAGTTACAAAAATCAACTTATTCAATCTTTGATCTTATTCAAAAAAGAAAACACCAGTGCAGTACAGCAGCAGCAACACTCACTAAGTCATCCATTGACTTATATCTAACACACATATATATTATGGAATTAAGGCTTTATTTGTAACCAGCTCTAAAAAGTTAGAGCTACAACAAAAATGCATTTAGGAAACGGAAAGTGAATGACATTTTAAAAGACACCTTAAGGCAGTGAGTACTAGGAGGAAGGCCACCAGCCAACATTATTATTCTTGCCAACCCATTTAGTCTCTCTTTCAATGTTAGTGCCATGTCTATCTTCAATCCTTACGCTAACTGTCGGAGCGTCGCTTTGTAACCACTTACCAGTGTTTGCTTTTTTTCACTACCACAGTTCAAATTTTCAGGAGGTATCTGTCATTTCATGTTATTCCTTCTGGTAGATGACCCAGATACAGTCTCTTGCATGGTTTCAAAGAACATGCTGCACTTGCCCAGAATGTCTGTATTTTGGGGCAAATCCCCCAAAAAATGTGATGGTGATTAGTCTCCTCCTCGTCCCCTTGAGTAAATGAATTTGGAAATTATTCTGCTTATTTCAAGAAATGTTTGAAACCTGCTTTTGAGGATATGTGTCATGTGAGATAAAAGCCACAGGAACGCGCCAACTAGTTAAAACAGTATTACCACAAGATTTGAAAAAGGAAAAAAACGCGTTCTAATCTTTCTTTCTGTTTTTGACTTTTCTTGAATCAGAAAATAAATCTTTCTTTTTCTATTTTTACAGGGTGACAATGTTCGAAAAGGACAACTTAATGAATTCTGAGAACCTGGGCATCGTCTTCGGTCCAACGCTCATGCAGCCACCGGAGCAGAACGCCTTGACGACCCTGAATCACATGAGGCAGCAGAAGCTGGTGGTGCAGCTCATGATAGAGCATGAAGACGTCTTATTCTGACGAGCGAGGCATGTGGCGCTCGCAGGAACAGAAACGAAGGACAATCATTTATTCTGTCATGGAGGGAATTCAAGCCCCCTTGATACTAATGAAGTTTCAGAATAGTTTGTAATCAGGTTGGACTCGAGACGCTTCGTTTTCGCATGACTGTTTTAGTTGAAGTGGGTTTAGTGTCGACATCGTCTTGTTCCTGTCGGTCTCCATGCGCAGCCTAGACCATCACTTTTTATACTCGGGAATGATCCAGTGTTTTGAACTGACTCCAGTGCTGTTCCCTGTCCCTACCTGGTGTAGACTCAGTCGTGCTGACAGCGCTGTGTGAAGTCCGCCCCCCCGGGCACATTGTCTTATCAGTGTCTCGAGCCGTTGCTGTGTAAACCAAGCTTCACAGCAGCAGCTCACGTTTCCACATGACGTGTGTGCACATCCAGGTTTTATGGGGGGGGGGCGCTGCTCCAAACTTCAATCAAACGGCGTGGACCCTTTCATTGGACATTAAATAGGATCATGTGATGATCAATGTGTCACCTGTGTGTGCTTATAAGAAAAACGACAGATGAGACACCCGGGAGCTCATGAAGCACTTTTTTGCAACAAGTGTAAAGATTTATTTTGTAAAGATGTTTATTTTTGTCTTTTACTCTGCATCATGTTCTGTCACAATAATATATACTGTCGAGAATGATGTTTGTTGAATTGATGTCATAAAAATACAAAAGAAGAGAACGTAACCATCGTTTTCATTACCTCCCTGTGTTCACCCCTGTCCGTGTGTTTGACTGTAAACCAGATTACACTCAAACTAAAAATGCTAAATCTCTGCATTAACATTGCAAGGAGTTTATCACAATTTTAAAAGATGATCCCATAGAATAATTCATTGGTCTTAGTGAAAAAACTATCTGGGACATTGAGTGACCTGATATTTATGAGTGTATGAAGTCTGGTGCAGATTGGTTTTATCTAAGGGGGCTGTCAGGCCTTGGTGGAGATGGAGATGTGCAGATTGGAACACCTTTTGAGTTTTAACGACAAATGAAGGCTGCCACTGGTTTTCTTTCATGCTTGGAAGGGGAGGGTGAGGTGTAAGGTATTCAGCTGCAGCATGTAACTGTGGCGGCACATGAGCTGACTCTACTGTGATACTGTAGAAGAGTTTCCGTCAGACCAAAGGCCCGGCCCTGAGAAGGTGTTGACTGGTTGTAGCCTGCAGCTCACTGAATCACAGGTATGTGCTTGTCTCATTCTTTTAAATCTTGTGACAACTATTGTCTTATCCCTGTTCTGTGTTTTAACCAGAATACCTCATCCAGTCTGTCTCTTGCTTTGTAACCTTCCTACTTGTCCAGTTCTACCTGCAACTGTGGCGCTCTTAAGGAGAAATAGTTGCACCGGTGCTCACACAGTATACTCGCCAATCTGTTCCTCATTCTTGAGAATGATAGTGGTGTGAATCAGTCTTGATAAGAATAAATGAGCTGGAAATTACTGGAAAACAATGATTTATTATTTCCTACTCGTCTGTCATCACTTATAGAAGTGTGTCATTTGATTTGGGTTAGGGTGTAGTTTAAAGTCATAAAGTACAGTAACCAGCAGTGTCATAGCATTCTATCAGGTAGCCTATCCACTGGGTGTTAAACCACTGAGCAACAGGTTACTTCTCTATAGCTTATAGTGAATGAGACGTATATGACTGCCAGCAGAATAGATAGTTTCCAGTTGTTTATTTCTAATTCTGAGATCTTGGCACTTTGTATAACTCAAGTTAAAATCCTGACAAACCAATACTGGCTTTGTGGACTCGCGTAATGTTTGACATGCAGTTGAAAAAACATGGTCACTAATTTCTGTATTACATCTTTACTTTGTTTCCTACTCTGGCTTCGTTGAGACAGTTTTACATTTGGATACCTTGTATGTGGAATTTGATATTTATTAATATTACTCATTGCAACTGACTGGACCTTTTTCTACGGGCAAATACTGTCCAATTTACAACTTCATGATTTATTTTTCATAAAAACTAACAGTTTATGTGGCTGTGCTTTCATTTTGATAATTTGGTCTGCCATAGACACTGAGACCTTAACAAGCTCAAAGACGAGGACCACTCACAGCATATTGACTCTGTTTTTGGGCAATGGAGGATCTGTAAATATGAAACAAAAGCAAAGAACAACAGTGCCCACTAGTGACGAAAGGAGGTATGCACAGAAAATATCAACCCATCTCAAAAAGCACACACAAATTGTTCAGCCGATGGATTGTTCAGACAACTATCAAGTTATTTTTATTTGATGAAATGAAAAGACACTGCGATTTAAGTAACTTAGAGGTGACACCATCAGTGCAGGCACAACGGAAATAAATATATCATGGATGTCACTTTACACACACTGACAAAAACAGAGCAGATGCAACGGAAATAAATATATCATGGATGTCACTTTACACACACTGACAAAAACAGAGCAGATGCATTCAAGGACAAACAAAACTAAGACAATACTGTTCAAAGGTGTAAAAACACAAGGCCTGGAAAATGTTCATGTACAACAGCCCTGAACTTAATTCACAAATCCTCCGTTCATGTGACTTTTTTTTTAGGAGGAATTTAATAATGTTAGTGTAAAAAAGGGAGATGACATCAGAGCTCGTCGTGTTGGTAGGTGAACTCCCTCGAAGATATGAAACCATCTTCATCCTCATCCTCGTTTTTGAAGATGTCGTCTACCATCACCTCATGATGCGTGTCGTTAGCGGAGTATCCGTGTTTCTCAAACTCCTTCTGCAGGTACTCTTTCACCTGAGGTGCAGACAGAAAGAAAAATGACGTTCACTGTTAGCAGTCAAATATATCGGCAGTCTCAACACACAAGGAAAAGCAGTACAGAGGAGTTTCCCACCTCGCTTCTCGAGAGCTTCCAGTCATCGTTGAGATCCATCTCCCGAAAAGAGTCGTGTGACCTGGGACCATTTCGAATCTCCATGAGCTCAATGTCAAAAATTAGAGTGCTGCCTGAAGGGATCTTGCCTGTAAACAAATAAAAACATGAATTAAAAACCATATGGTCGATTAACCTACCACAGCTTTTACGATACATTTGTGAATGTTGCTGTACCTTTTCCTTCCTTGCCATATGCCAGAGATGGAGGGACGGTCAGCTTCCTGCGCTCTCCTACACACATGTCCTTTAGACCCTTATCCCAGCCTTTGATTACTTCTTTGATCCCAAGAGTGAACCAGACTGGATTTCTATCCCCTTCTTTCCAGCTGCCAGGAAGGAAACACATCGTTGTAGATTAATCAGAGAAAGCACAGTCCAATTTACAAGTAAAAATGTTGTGTGAGTCTGCTCTTTATCTTTTTACCTCACCCTCTAACCATTTGTTAGTTGGTTTGATTGCTTGCAAGCAACATTACACATACCTAGGGCATCAGAGCTTATTGACACAGATAGTGACAGATGTGATTATGATTTTTTCAATAAGTTAAACACTATATTCAAAAAGCTTTAACAACCAGTGACCCTATGGTGTGACTTTCCTGCATTAAGCCTTGAGTGTGGTTTAATTGCACACAGAAACACATGCATCATTGTATGAGAAGAAATCAATCAATCAGCAAAGGTGAGAGCTCCTAGCTGACCCTCTGGTACAAAAGGCAGCAGAAGAGCTGCCTCAGAAAGACACGAGAGACAGAGACATGGGAGACACTGAGCTGCAAAGCTGCAAAGCTGCAAAGCTGCCACTCCAGCAGGAAGTGCTGGTTTGTTCTGAGTTTAAGAGTTTATAAGTTTAAAGAGACACCTTTGTCTCTGGCTGTGTGGGAGAGCCCTGTGGCATCGTCATTTGCCACACTGTATTATTCTTGCATGCATTACATTGCATGTTACTTATTATTACTTACTAATGCCTATTTTTGACTCTTGCTGCTGTAATATGGGTTTTCTTAACGTACCTTGTCTTGAAACTTAACTTTTTGTATCTTTTCTTAACTTGTCTTGTCTCTTATCTGATCTTATCTTATCTCACCTGGAATGGAACATGGTGCCGTTACTCTCCAGGAATCCCTCGTAGTGAACCAGGAGCATGTCTCCATACTTCGTCTTGCGGTAGCACATTAACGGTTTGTGCACAACTTCAGTTTTGACCTCTGGCTCGGGCAGCTTCCCTCCACAGACACACACCCACAGTGAGGTCAGCGTGGACAACATGGAGAGGAGAATCATTTTCATACTGTACAACTTATTGACTCATAAATGCAACAAAAAAGCGACTCGCAGCGTTTCTAAAAAAACAAAATAAACACTGGTCTTAAGATAGATGCATGGCAAGAATGTTAAATACGTGGCAGCCAACTTCAGCTGTTAACCCCTCCCTCCTCCACGATTGGATGAAATCACTCCATATCCCCGCCCTATATCTGCATCCTCTTCTTTGATTGGCTTGTGCGTGCGTCAGACGCTCACATCCCCGCCCCCAACACTAAAATCCCTATGACGTATACCGGTAGGAAGGGACGTAAGCCGCATTCATGAAAGAGTTTACGCCTCATTCTCTGCGTAGCTGCAATGTAAAGCCGAGGTGGTCACTCCGCAAAAAAAAAAGCCCACAGGGCCCCCGATGGAGTCGGTGCAATCAGCTGCGCGTCGTTTCTCGTTACGATAAACAAGTAATGAACGGCGAGAACCAGACATTGAACAATGGAGGGGATGCTTTACAAGTGGACCAATTATATAAGTGGTGAGTTGGCTTTGTGCTGGTAGAGCTGGTTTCAACGCAGCTAGCTAGCATGACAACGTCCTAGCCGACTGGACTTGAGTGTGGGAGCACTGGGAGCCGCTGGTGTTAGCGAGCAGCCTCCGACAGCTTATGAATGAACTGTTTTTACCTTGTTTACCTCGCAGGGGTTGTTGGCTGCTAAACGACGGAGAAGTTAGCATTGTTTACGAACAGGGAGAGTTAGCTCACTTCGCAGGTTCCACCATCTGTCATTGTAATCTGACTTAACTGATTAGTTGCTAACGCAGCGTCACAGCGAACTCTGTCCAAGTTTAGGAAGGTGAAATAGTTCTGCTGTGGCGAGGAGACGTCCCGGGTTGAAAACTTTATACACGTGTTATTAAACAGTATTGATTTTGAATGTGAGATGCATCTTTGTTGCAGGTTGGCAGCCTCGCTGGTTTGTGCTCGATGGAGGAACTTTGTCCTACTATGACTCCCAGGAGGATGCATGGAAAGGATGTAAGGGCAGCATCAAAATCTCAGTCTGTGAGATCCAAGGTCAGTATGACTTATTTCCTGTCTGTCAGTGTCTGGTGTGTTTTAAAATAACTTTTACTACCTCTTTGGATGTAGGGCTTTTCCCCTGTTTAAAGTTTGTGATGTTGTTGTAGTTTTTCCTTACTCTTGTTGAGGGTTAAGGACAGAGGATGTCACACCTTGATAAAGCCATGTGAGACAAATTGTGAGTTGTGAATATGGGCTATACAAATATAATTTTATTGATGATGATTGAACAAGCATGTCTCCCTGTTTGCTGCTGTGTTACAGTCCATTCCTCTGACTCCACCCGAGTGGACCTGACCATACCGGGAGAGCAGTACTTTTACCTCAGAGCCATCAACGCAGCAGAGAGGCAGAAATGGCTGGTGGCGTTGGGAACCTCCAAAGCCTGCCTTACAGACAACCGAACAAAGAGAGAAAAGGGTATTTAGAATGCCTCCACACCCAGATCTGACACACTACTGGTCGCGCTGGAATAATTACTTGCGCTGTTATGTAAATGTATTGTAAACGCCCTTTACTGTTTCAGAGCTTCAGGAGAACTCGGAGGCATTGAAAACTAAGATGTCAGAACTCAGATTGTACTGTGACCTCCTTCTCCAACAAGTAAAAAAGATCAAGGACAATGATGAGCTCGGAGACTTGGAGGAGGTACGGTGATGGTTCAGTGAAATAAGAGAAGCTGTAGTTGTTTTGTGGCTTTGCTCCCATTTGTCACTAGCAACACATCCACCTGCTGTGTGCTTATGTTTACTTATTTACCAGAGAAGTCAGTTTCGACCTTTTGTTTCATAGATCTCATAATATTTTGTTGGGTTGTTATTACCAAACAATATACTCACCTCTCAGGACAGTTTTGGTTAATGTGTATATTGTTGTGTTTTTATTTTTCAGACGGGCATAGACACTGGAAACATGGTAAAGTCTACATGCACCACTTTCCTTAAGACTCTAGAGGAATGCATGCAGATAGCAAATCACACTTTTAGTTCAGATGCGCCATTACAGAGTCCCCCAGGATCTCCTCCAGTAGCAGCCATCAAACCCCAGAAGGTACAGTTTTATTACCATTGTGACCAGTCAATAACAATGTAATGTAACAAGTCATGGATTGTTCTCAAAAGATTTGTGTGTGTAACTCCCTTGTGTTTTTTTTTTTACTCAACAGATTAAACCTATCAACCATTTAAATCAGAACCATGGAGAAAAGTAGGTTATTTTTCTATTAACGTGCATTAAATACACTTTCAGATTTTGCCAGGATGATGATGAGATAATACGTCTTGCATTTCTGTGGCACTTGGTACAATTGCTGATTAGATATTAGACAAAAATAACGAAGTGCTCTCAAATGAATTCCAGATGGATAGATTTGGGTGAAACCTCAGGAGAAGCAATTGCACATGACAACCAGAGCCTTGACTCTGTAGCAGAGGGACCAGATGAACCAGGTCGACCAGAACATCATCTTCCCTCATCAGGTAAGTCACTCGCTGAACTCGCTGTGGAGTTTCCTCGACTGGAAACCACTGCATTCCATTAAGAGAGTAAAACCCAGCACAAACGGAGCGTGGTTGCTGTGTGTATTACATCAGAGTTGATGTGGATAGATTATTGCCTCTTAGTGAGCAGACAGTGATGGATGCCAAGGTGCTTTATTGCATTTCCCTGAGCAGTAACAAAGGCTTCCCCTCCACTGAGGGTGATGGGAAAATAAGACCTGAGTTTTCAAATGTATTATTTTGGGGTTGTCTGTAATACCTATACTCACAGTAAATATAAAAAATCAATGCAGGGTGTTACCACAACTGATACCAGTAGCATGTTGCCACACCCTGACTGATGTTTGGTAGGTATCATGCTTGAACCTCTCAGCCCATAGGGCTCAGTGATGCAAAATCTATGCTCTGTACTTTAGTATGGATCTGCTCTCGGCGTTTGTCACACAATTTCACTACAACACTTTTAAAGATGATGAATGTTAGGGTTGTTCAGTGTAGCCTGTCAGTGGTTAAAGAGAATGATTGTTTAAGTAACCTAAGTGCTGTTTTCACAACTTGCAACACCCTAGTGATGGGATTTCAGCTCTATGAAAGAATCCGGATCTTATGGCTCCGCTCTTTTCCCAGAGCCGTTCTCTTAGACAAACCATAGCACAAGATGTTGCCATATTAATGAAATTAATGAGGGGGAAGACGTCTCTGCTCCCGCTTGACTTTCTCAGTGACAAAAATTTTGTGTTTTCAATGTTAATGTGTCAACGAGTGGTGTGGCAAGGTGGGCAACAGAATTTTAGCACAATCATAAAAGGAACATCTACCTTTGTGTTTATTTAAGAGCTAATGAAAATAACTTCATCGTTCGCAAACTCTCATCACTGCCACCCTCAGTCTGATGAAAACCGGCCTCTAAACTTGTGATATTTCCCTGTTACCATACTATATATGAGTCTTGGTTTTCCACCCCTTCTGCTAACGTACAATATTACGTGTTTGTTGCTTTGCTGCATTGCACAGATATTGATGAAAGCAACAACAGCTCAGTTCACGAGGAGCAAGTCGATCCTACTGCACACACCATCCAGAATACCTCTGAGATCGAACACTACGAGGAGCCCCCGGAGGGAGACGAGGAACACGAAGCCGATGATCAACAGGAGACGGAAGGGGAGCAGAACCACAAAGTGGACCAAAGTCAAGAGTACGACAACAACAACACGGAAGCAACCGCCGTCCAAGAGCAGCAGCAGCAACATGAAGCCGTCGAGCAAGAGGAGCCTCTAAAGGAGGACGAGCCTTCCGGAGATGCACAAGAGCCTGAAGACACAGAGCAGGTGGAAACTTTCTTCAGCACAATGAGTCACAGGTATGAACATGCTACTCAGCAAGGTCACATCCTCTGAGACACACTAGTTACTGTATAACTGTCTGTGATATTTCACTTTTACAGTATTAGGATAAACCAATTAAGCTATCTGTAGTTTGTCATTGAGGCACTGCACACCTGGTGTATATATATTGATTGTATTCCTGTGTTTGACAGAATGAATTAATAATGGAAGGTCAAGATGTGACGATAAGTGTTTTATATTAGTGTGTTCTCTCTTGATCACATGACACAGAGAGGCCCTCATCTGATATTTGGGTTTGTAAAATCTTTTGTTAACATTTCACGCTGTATTTCAATTCCGACATATTTGGCTTTCTTTTTTCTTTAAGACTTGGAAGAGTGTTACTGAACAGCTGCTCAGTGTGATCTGTCCTTTCTGTCATATTAAGTTCTGAGGCAAACATTGCATATAGTGATGGAAATCATTGTCACATTCATCCAGTGTTCAACTACTAACTACAGTATATGCACTTTGAAGTTGGTTATTCAAGTTAATGAGACAGTTTTTCGATGGTAACAACAAAGAGAAACAACTCTGTGAAGTTGTAGACAAGGTAGCCGAGTAGTCTCAGGTATCGTCAGGCCTAGGATTGCATGACACTGTGTGAATCATTTCTCTGGCTTGGTTTTGACGTTTGTACCCTTTTCTCTTTCTGTTTGACTTGATCAAATAAAAATTGAAA
The DNA here is from genome assembly GCF_949316205.1 of Platichthys flesus. NCBI lineage: Eukaryota > Metazoa > Chordata > Actinopteri > Pleuronectiformes > Pleuronectidae > Platichthys > Platichthys flesus. The sequence goes on from NC_084955.1 coordinate 14,411,951, forward strand.
TTGCTTATTTACCTCTAATGTTTTCTCCTGTTTGAATCTGTTCTACTTTTGTTTTTTTAGATTTAGTGATATAAGACTGGACGACGACAATGGTATCCCTACACAAGAGTTTTTGGACTCATGCTATGCAATAGTGCCTGTATTAGGTAGGCCCGTCACTTTCAGTCTCTCCTCCATCTCATTCTGCTGCGCTTCTCTTTCTCATGATGCTCTTTTACATGTGCTTATTTTTGCACTTACTAAGAAAACCCCACAACTTCTTCTTGTCCTGTCGTCGCTGCATGTCATTCACATCGATGCGGCGGTGACTTTATTTTAATTTTCTCTCATGCCCTCCTCATTTCTTCTGCACCTGAATGTCTATCAGTGGTTTTTATTTAAATATTATAATTTGACAATGTATTGCATGACAAGGTTTACAATGTTCATTTGCTCATATGTGTCGCTGGTGGCTGTTTGTCTTTCTAGGTAAATGTGGTCACTCACAGTAGCAGTACCAAATAAAGAAGTGCAGGCTTTGAATGCCTGTGTTTTGCTAATATTAGTAATAACTGTCAGGAAAAGGTTGATAGGAGCTCAGATAGACCTCCTATCAACCTTTTGGACATGGCTCAATATTTTCGAGGAGAGTTGGGAGCAGAAGGGTTGAGATCATCAAGACTTATCTTTCACTTTTCACAAACTCAATATGGCTTGGGTAATGATCGCCTGTTTCATATTAACCAACCTCAGAGAGTGAGCTGAGATGTGAAGTACTTTATCAAAAGGTTGAATGGTTTGAGCAAGGTGTCTTATTAACAACAACAGTCCTCTCTATAAAACATTGTAAACCTCTGTTAATGACTGTAAAGTTATGTTTACACTCTTCTTAAAAAATGCAACCCTTTCACCTCCGGAGTGTATTCACAGCCCTACATCGACATTATCTCTCCCATCAAATCCTGACATGGATCCAGAGACCGGCCATGTCTCTTGGATAAGCCTTGCTTACCTCGATATGGAATATTGAGCTTATCAATGGATTTACTAAGGATCTTAGGTCTTCAACTTCTCATACCTGTGACTTAAAATCCTCTGTAAAAGACCATTCTCTCCTTTCCCTTCTGCACTGGGTTTGGCTGCTTTTTTTTTTTTTTTTACTGTTGCTTAAATAACCTGAGAAACTCTAGGTTTTCATCTCTGACTCGCATCATCACACGTTCTTTCAAAACAGGACTGAAAGCAAAACAAAGAAATGATCATAGACTCTCTCTTCTCAGACAAACTGGGGTCCACAGTCTTTGCACCAGTTAAAATGGATTTTGTTGGAAATATCAAGGTAAGTTCACAGTTTTGATAAGATTAATAAAATGAATAATTATAAGGTCAACCTTGTGAAAGTTGCTCTAGATAATGTGCATGACAAACTGCATCAGAACCCTGTAAGCTCTTTAAAAGGATGACATAACTCTTTCTAAGTCAATTTGCATGGAATAAATCATATTTATATATGTATACATTTACATTATCAAAATCTGAATAAGAAACACGTGGTATTCTATTTGTGTCACTTTATAACCCTGTCTCGTCGCCCTGTAGAAAATAAACCAGAAGTGGATGTCGGACCCTGAGAGCTTCCCTACACTACAGTCCATCGTGCTGCAGGAAATCCAGACGAACGTGTCCCAGGTGCGGAACTCGGCCACCGAGGCTCTGCTGTGGCTCCGACGAGGCCTGAAGTTCCTCAAAGAGTTCCTGTCGGAGGTCAATGCAGGAGAACGAGACATCCACGGAGCGCTAAGTGAGCCCAGTCGGACACAAACACGTGAAATCGAATGCTTGTTCCCTGTTGAGTCTCATTGTCTTGCTCTGCTTTCCCCCAGATAACGCGTATGGAAAGACCCTCCGACAGCACCATGGATGGGTTGTGCGGGGGGTGTTTGCTGTAGGTTTTCCTTACTTGCACCATTGTTTTCACGGTTTCTTTTTTTCATCTCCTTTTTGTTCAGAGTTGAACTACAGCCTAATGGTTTTTATTTCTTTCCTAGTTGGCCCTGAGAGCTGCCCCGAGTTATCCAAGTTTCACCGCTGCCTTAGTGTCAAGAGAGGGCGACGAGCTGAAGAGCGGCTTCACCACTGGCATGGACAGGGACCTGGGTGTGTACCTGCCGGCCATGCAGAAGCAGCTGGGCCTCCTGGATGCCCTGTATGAAGAATACAACCTGGAGTCTGACGAGGTTGTGTGAAGCACAGCAGGACAGATCCTGACAGAACAGAGGGGCAGAGTAGTGTTTTAACTGCCGAAGGAAGGTGCCAAGTGTATCTTGTGTACAAAATAATGTGAGCATGTCCTGTGTGTCAGTGTGAGGCGTCTCCGGTGGTTCTTGAGCTCTACGACAGCAGAGCGGCTAGAGTTGACGATGGTATTAATGTTTGTAGGAGTCCACAAGGGAAAAAGCATTGGGCTTGACAAAATGTAGATTCCAGGTCTTGTTCAAAAGACCATTGAAGGGACGTATGGCCACGTTATGCAGACTCCAACCATAATTATTCATGGTGACATTTGTTTCTGGTGCACATTTTGTCGATGTTTCGTGGCTGATTTTGTACTGTACCATGTTTTAAGGTACATGACCACAATGTATTTGGTACTGAACAGATGAAAATGAAAAGAAATTCTTAACCATCATGAAACAAGGTGACACTCGCTACAATCATGAAGCTCCATTCTGACAGAAACAATGTCAGATTGTTACAATGCCCATATTTGCCTTATGTATGTGATGAACTCACATACTAGGCTAACTTTTAGTGTATTGTGAACTTTCCCTGCACTGACCGTTGATGTTAAGTGGAGATTATAATCAATGTTTATGTAGTTTCTTTCCCACTATTTTAACTCAAATCCTCATATTTAGTAACGTATAATTCCATTTGCTTCAGAGACTTTCCATGGGACCAATAAGGAGCTGTCATCTGAATGGCTTTAGCCTCTGCTGCCTACAGTTCCACAACACAAACACACACACACAAACACACAGATGAAATGATACAGTGGCATCTGTTGAAGTACTGATAACTGCTGAGTATTTATGTGGACATCCTCTGCACAAACCTATGCATTTCCACAGCGTCTATTTATTGTGTGTTAAGTTATAAGTTCACATTGAAGTCATGGAGATGGTTTCAGTCTGGCTTTTCTGTGAATGTATCCAGGAGGCATGTTTATTGATTGCATGGTTTTATTTATTAAAGAACCTACGTGCCAATGGAAACTGAATATAGGCCATGGTCTTGAGGTAACCAAGTAAATTTGTAATAATAATCGAAAGGGGATAGATTGTGAGCGTTAGAATATATAGCTTCTGAATTTCTTTATCAATAATGAACAATAACCATCTAGAGGTTTGCTCTTAATATTTCCACCTTCTCATCCACACACACACAGCTCTACCTGCACTTCAGTGTCGTCACCAGCTGTAAATAATACTTTATGATGTCACATCAAAACTAAAACAAATTAAAAGGGGGGGGGGGGCTGGGTTAAAGCATGGCAGTAGATTTACTGAGCTCTTGGAACAAAGTAGGAACATCCTCCCAGGGCTTTTTTACTGAGACATACCACATAGTATTTTACTTAACCTTTGTTTGTTTGTTTGATTTTCAGGAATGCATACAATGACACTATTGTTGAACTAATAAGTCATTTGCAGCAGGTTTACTTTGCAGATGTGCAATGGGCCAATTTTCTTTGCAGATGAGATCCAAAGTTAATGCTGAAAATATGCTATTGTAATTTTAATATTACATTTGTTTTGTTTTTCTATGAATGTATATAAGATGCTATTTGAATTTTTACTTAATAAATGGTTACATTGTCTTAGTGTTTGTCCTGTTGCAGTCAAAATTATGTCTTATATCGTCTCATACACTGGTAGAATAACTATATTTCCATTTATCAACCACTCAACCTTGTACTTGTGAACCAAGAGTAAGCAACACAGAGTTAATCTGCGTTGGCGTTGAGCCTCAGATCTCCTCTGCTGTGTGTGTACATTTAGTGTTTAGCATGTGCAGCAGTAGTGTGTCCTCTGCCTAGACCACAACACCCTGCATGCTGATAATTCCTGCCTATAGGTCAAGAGCTAGGGCTCTGACTGCTTCCTGTCCCTGTGCCCTCCTTTGTCAACAGCCCATGTGCCACATAAAGCGACACCTGCCAACCTGCACTAAAATAACCCCAGAGTTGGAAAAAGTGTTTGATTTCACTTCATTATCGAAACGCCTGCGAGAGCTGAAAATAGAGCTTGATCCCCACAACTTTAAACTTTGTGAACAGGGTCTTAAAGGAGGGGAAAGCTTATTGCAAAGAATGTAACCTCTCCTGACGGACCCCCACTCATGGCGCCCATCACATGACCAGACTGCCGAGGCATTGCCTCCACCAGCTCCTGTGACTGCCCCGGCTGAGCCTGCGGTGGTCCTGGGGAATGAGGGTCTTTGTCTGGTGCCCAGCATTCTGTCAGTGTGTGTGGCCCCACCTCCTGTCACCACAGCAGAGCAGGCAAACATGGACCCCAGCAAGGACAAGGCCAAGACATAAACAGATGAGAATGCCTCGGCTGAATCCTCTGCTCAAGCTGGTGAAGACAACATCTCCACTACTGTTATAATAGTAAACTGGAAGAGAAAATCAATTCATTTGTTCATTATTTCATTTTTCATTTTCACAATTCTCTAATATTGTATTTAGGTATCTATATTTTTCATCCAGTCTTAACTCAAGGTCCAATTACTGTCTTCTTCCTGAGCTTTAAACTACAGTCAGAATTTTCCTGAAAATGTCCTGTAGCAGCACCACAACATGAAAGTACTCATGTATTCAAAATTCTACTTCAGTAAAGTTTAAGAAAAAAAATAAACCTTGAGAACCAAAAATTGAATTAGCTCATTGCGGATAATGGCCTATTTCACAATAATGAATGTTATATTACCGGATTATAAGAAGTGATTCATTAAGGGAATGCACACCATGGGATAAATACACAGAGGTAAGCTTTTACTCAGATGTCTCAGCAGACAAATTGTCTTGATGTGATTTGGGAAATAAATGCAGCATGCTAATAGGGTTACACGGCTGCAGCCAGCCTCAAACATCTCTGCTGCACCACTGGCTGGCTGCCCGTCCTCAGACCCGTCTCAGCTCCTCTCCAGACTCAGGCTCTGAGGGGTTTCATCAGGGCAGAACAGAAAGCTGAGAAACCTCCTGACTTCACTGTGGTCTGTTTAGCATTTAGTCTATCGCAGCACTTTGCAAGGAGCCGCTGACAACATCCTTTTTCTTTGCACTTGATAAACATCAGTTTGTTTTTTTCCTGTGAGGGAACATCGACTGCCCCTCCATCTCTGTTGTGTTTGCACAGCCTGATGAACAACAATTCAAGATGCACGTGTGACAATGAGCAAAGGACTTAAATGACCCCTTTTTATTTTCACTTCTTTTTAAACAGCTACTGTATAAATCATATCACAATAATGAAACAAAAATGAACTTGATCACTAACCCAGTCACCAGGAATAATATATTTCATAAAGCCTTATACAGTACTTTACCACATGCATGTTATGTTTCAACAGTGCTGTGCATATACACAGATACAGCAGCACGGGCCACAGGCACAACATTCAACACAATGTCCAAACAGTACTTTGTGCATAACTATCATATAGAGGTGCCTCACACATACAGTACTGACACTACACTCTGGCTGGAGCACAACTGACACTTCTTAAGACACCTGCTATGCTGATGAATAAGGGCGATTGACAGAACAATGAGTGGCGATGATTAGAATGGCATCACAAGCATGCAGACACAATAACAGTAACAGTCTTAATCTTTTACTTTTGTTTTTACAGCGGATTCACTTTGTAACACCGGACTACATCAGAGTATGGCTGAGAAACAAGAGCTCTCCCTTGGCACTGTGACTGAGACAGTAGCTCATGGAACAATGTCAGCTTATATCGGCAAAGTCATTTTTCACTATTGGTGCCCAGCACACAGCAAGACTACATAATCTCCATGGTTAAGTTTACCATCGAGCTTCTCTGTTGATGCATATACCATAAGACAGAAAGACTGGATAAAGAGGTAATAGAGTAAATACAGTAATGACCATAGAAGAGAGGGGAATTGAAGTTCCTCCCCCCTTGTAGCAGCTACAGACTATTCCAGCCTTCCCTGTGCAGTGAGTGATTATTAAGAACATAACAGTTTCAAGCCTTCACATACAATATATTTCGCTTCTCGTCGCAGCACGGGGGAAGGAGCTTGATTGTATCCTCCGGCCCGCGCGCTGCCTATCGGTCGGAGCGCTTGTCGATCGACCCGTGTGCCTCGGCGTACAGTCACTGCCTTTTTGGATTTACAAAGAGAGTGGAGGAGGACGCCTGTGAGCGGTGCCATGTGGAGCTACATTACCTGTTGGTTCCTGAGAGGTTACTTTTGAATTTATGAAACCGTGTCTGTGTAAAGTACAGTAGCATCACAAGGTTGTAATGTGCAGCCTCCTGGTGTAACAGTCTGAAATATTACAAGTACGTACTTCATGCACTTTAATCACATGGATCTCCATGTCTAACTAAAAGTATTGATCTTAGCATATGCCTGCTTTTACCTTGATGACTGAAATGGGTGATGTGATACTGACAGTACACAGATTGAACCTTGATGTGGTAATTAAGAACAAACTGATAGGTTACATGCTTGGATAGTGACAGCCGCAAATGCTGTGCACCGTCACTCACGCTGCAGTAGAAAACCTGGGGCCGTGGCCCTGGATGTTCTACTGCCTCTCTTTCTCAACAGCAACTGGGTCAAGAGTAACACGACTCAGGCCCCGTTACTGCTCATCTGCAACATCTCCACCTGGCACTTAGTTAGGTCTCTGCATGGCTGTCGCACAACTGTCCCATCCAGAGGCCGAGTCCGGTTCAATCAGGCGTGGTGAGGAGGAGGCCAGTCTTAAATCCTGCCTGTTACGGCAGATTGCAGTCGTCCTGTGCGGTTCAGATGTGTAAGTGAAGGCTTCCTCCTCCCCTGACCGGCTCTATAACTCCAGGGAGCTACGTGGCATCTCAGCAGCAGTACAGAGGAGTTAAACATGTATATACGTATATGTTTGTTTTTCTTTTGTCGTAGAATCGTTGGCTTCCTCTGTCTTCAGAGTCTCTTGCTTGGAGCGATACTTGTTCTTTTTTTTGTTTTGCGTGTAAATATTTCCTGTTGTGTGTGTGTGAAGGAAACATCACACCGAGGATCCCGCTGCGCCGTCCAGCTTCCTCCTCAAGTGAAGTACTTGCAATTTGTGGAGTCAATGACACAATGTGGTGTGCACTTGAGCTGACCATACGACCTGAAATCCAGAGGAGAGACGCCCTGTGCTCAGTTTGACATGTCAACAAAACACTTGGCCTTTTTATTGTAGCATACAGTTGTACACTGTGCTCACCCTGGAAGATATGAGTTACATGTCTGGTATCCGAAGTCTTTTCCATCACACTCCTCGGCCCCCTCATAGCGATACCCGTCTCCACAGTAGGCGTGTTTACATTCTGTGGTAAGGGGAGACGACAGAGGTGGAGGGGTCACATTGTATGTGCACAGCAAAGTACAACCAAGAACTTATCATGGACGCATGACTTACTGACGCAGCCGTCAGTGACGACTCGATTTCTGTCGTCGCACTCCTCCCCGCTGGAAATCTGCACTACCCCGTCTCCACAGTAACCTTCATCATCAGGTGCGTTCTCCATGGATTGGAACGGTGTCAGCTGGAATGGAAAAGTATTTTACAGAGGTTAAAAAACCTGGTTAGTCATGAGAAAACTGAGGGTGCACATACAGCAACAAAGAAGAAAGCCAAGCTCAGCTGCTTGCTGTGCTACCTGGATGGGCAGCCAGCCATCAACGTCTTTGAAATAGAGAGATCTCTGATCTTTGCGGAATGCGAGAGCATTATCGACCTGAAGGCGCTCCAGTTCTTCCTCGTTGCTTACGACGAAGATCTGAATAAAAGGTGAAGAGAGAAAGAATTACTGTCAAGTCAAGAAATTGAAATAAAATTTGAAAAACACAAAATGAAAAGAAATAACCCAAACGTTTCTAAAGATTTACGAGAAAATAACATCGACGAGAGGAATATTAGATTTGTGTAGAACCTTTAATTAACCTGACAATATACTTCACATGGCTTTTTACATTCAAGACCATTCATTCTCACCGCTGGCACTTTGGGATAGTTTCCTTTGGTAGAAGAATCATCAATCCCGCTGATGGAGCCGCAGCTACACTTCCCAGGAGGCCCGGGCAGACCCCGTGCTCCCTTTGTTGCAACCATGTACACACCTAAACACTCGCGGAGAGAAAAATCATCATTGACAACAAACAAAAAAGAGACCACATGTTTACTGCCAGTTGACAGACTGCTGCCGGCTCAGTGAGCTGTAGGCAAAGTGGGGAGAGTACATGGATACCGAGCTGGTGTCATGAAGCAGCGTGTGAAATATCTTTGATTCATCTATCAAGAGGCAAACACAATCCACTGAATTCAAGCAGAAACCTGATGAAGATAACAAATGTCACTTTAATTATGTGGTGACATTGTAGATGTAGAACCGTGGGGCGGCTCGTCATCTGCGGATCCGTTTTAGCTGCATGATGTCATGACGGGAGCGTCCGGTTTCACCTCAGGAGATTATGTTTCTCCGGTGCTAAATAAGACTACTGGCGTTACCTCGCACACTGGTCTAGAGTCTGCTTCCTTTTGCTGATACGGGTGTTTTTTGTCTTCGCACAGCTCTTCACAGGCTCTCAAAGAACAGAGAAGGTGCTGAGCCACCCACAAACCAACTTCCTCCAGAAGGAGCTCACCTGTGGCAGGAGAACCAGGAGGGCCAGGGTGGCCCTGAGGTCCATGTGGGCCTGCAGGTCCCATAGGACCAACGCTGCCTGTGTCTCCTTTCCCTCCCTGAAACACAAGCCGGTCAGATTTAAAACGTTTCTTCACAGAATATTTCAGAGATCAAAATGTCAAATGCAGTCCCAAATAATTGGACATTTGCTCGGTGTCTCTCTCAGTAGCTCTGTTCACTTTCTAGAATGGAGGCACAGATACATTATAACTCAATATACTGTGTTCCTTCAATAAAAAAGTGCAACCATAATGTCACATGCCCACAAGCACTTCACCTGCTTGCCTCTTTTCCCTGGTCGACCAGTGGGTCCTCTGTTTCCTGAGGTTCCAGGTTCTCCTTTTGGACCCAGTTCACCCTGTGTGACAAACCACATCCCATCTCAACAACCAGTTCGGTCAAATGTATGAATTTCTAGAAGTTCAAGGTAAAAAATAATGAACTTTTCTAAGTGTCACTCACTTTCTGTCCAAGCATTCCTGGGAAACCCATTCCACCCTGTGGATACAGAGAAGTAAATGATAATAGCATTGTAGATATTGTATATGCACACACAGTATGTAGATGGACTCTAATGATAAACTCTGCCCACCTTGTCACCTTTCACTCCACCCGTACCACGATCCCCTCGAGAGCCCTGATGGAGCAGAATACAGTGTTATAAAATATTTATAGATTCAATTAAAAAGGAAACATGTTCCATAAAATTCTGTGAGAATGATATTTAATGACATGGTCACACACCTTCTCTCCTTTATACCCTGCTAAACCCTAGAGGAAAGATCAAACATACATATAAGGTATAATATAGAAGATATCCAGTGTGAAAGAAAGAAGAAGGAGATCATCATCATGTGTGTCTTCATGTTAGGTTGTATGTAGATCTTACCCTTGGCCCGATTGGTCCTCTGGCTCCAGGCAATCCCATCAGCCCTGAGTCACCTTTCTCACCCTGTCACAGAGGACAACACAAGGAATAAGACAAAAGTGGATTGGCATCATTTATCAAAGAGTCATGTCAAAATATTACCCAAACCCAAAGACGACGTAATGAGTGAAGACTGGGACTATTTCAACCAAGCATCTATAAGGACGTTATGTAGAGTATTGTGTGTATAATATTTACAATACTATGTAAAGGGACTGTATTTATCGATTTGCTAGTCTTATCGCCCACATAAAAAGGGATTTACGGTGTAGTAAGGAATTTGTTGTATTGGGTTTGTGTTGGGTTCAGTAGCTTGCACAAGGAAACTTCAGAATGCTGGGAATCGAACCACCATCCTTCTGTGTAGTGTAGGTATTGTCACTTAGTGGTCTGAAGTCATTTACTGACCTGGTCATACATGACTCGTATATAGGTCATATACTGTGTCATCTATGTTAGGAGGTCTGACTTACTCACTTTGGGCCCACTTGGTCCTGGCCATCCAGCTGAACCCTGCTTCCCAGGGAGTCCTTGAGTACCTGTCCGACCCTAACACAAGACAAATCGACTTTAGCATCTGATTTGACGGAGACATTCCTTACAAGAGACGAATAAAACTACTGCTGCCACAGCTGAACAAGTTGTTAACGAAATCACAGCCACTTACACCTGTCTGCCTCAGAGGTAAGAAGAAATCTAAGTGCAACTTTCACTGTGTAAACTGACAGCCTGCTTGCTGTAGTATTTATCGGACAGCGCTGCACATGCAGGGGGGAAATGACTTAACAAGCCCTGTCACATTGCTCTGTTTAATTAAATGATGGGCTGTATATAGAACAGGAGTCAGGAGAACAGGAGAATAAAATGATTTATGACCTGGCTAAAGCACTAAGCCAAATTGCGCCGCAGTGCCGCAAAGCCGCTCTGTCAGGCCACCAGACGGTGAAGCTCTCCCACTGGGCCACCTCGACCGCCCGACCACAGCGAGCGATCATCGAGCAGGCCGCTGCTCCCCCCCCGCCTGCGGTGATCAAACTCTGTTTCAATAAAGCTGCGTGGGCTCATCCTGTCGCTGAGACAGATAGGGCTGTCTGACAGGGAGGCGCAAGGCTGGATGTCTTTGAGGGGTCGATTGGGAGGCGATGTGTGTTGTCGTTGCCCCCCCCCCCCCCCCCCCCCCCCCCCGTGAGAGGAGGCCGACAGCGTGTCAACTCCCTCTGCTCTCAAAACAGCCCATCTCAGCAGCCCCGAGTCCCTGGGATCCTGTCAACGTGTCTGTTCTGTCTCCTGTCAGAGTTGTACTTGTAACCAGGCTCAGGCAGCGTCCCCATTTACAGCGAGCAGGCGAGCAGGCGGAGGCACTCTCTCATTTTTCAGTAAATCCACTTAGCGGAGAATATGAAGTGATTAATGGGGACTCTCACCTTTTGCCCAGGTCTTCCAATTTCTCCCTGACAACAGGATGTAGAGGAGGGGACAAGGACATTGGCCATTTAATACATTTCCAGCAAGCATCTTTCAGACATGCGCAGCAGCTCCACTTCAGATCAGAATATAATGAATAGCTTGTGAAATTTTTACAACATGCAACAGGAACAAGGGGAAGTAAACCTACTTACCCTTTCTCCCTTAGGTCCTTCTATCCCAGGTAATCCGGCGGGACCCTAATGAGCATAAATTAAATAAATACACAGCATTTACCCATAAATCCCAGAGATAGCCATCTACATTAGTTTTATTGTCCACAATGTCCCACCACAAAGGCCTGACTGCTTCTGCAGGCCCAGGGCTGCAGTTTCAATTAACTTAAGGCTGAGTGGCCACTATTGATTTAAAAAGTGCCTTGTGGGTCTCTCTTGATATACTGAAACGCTGGAGCAGCCTGAGAGCAGTGAACACGGCAAAAGCTTTACCAATCATCTGGCAAATCGGCTCTTCACTAATGAAACGCTGGGCTAACAGCGGACGAGGTCTATTGAACCAAAATGTCCGTATCTCTCATCACTAGAGTACACAAACACACGGACACATGCTTGTGGTGGTAATCCCTGGAATTTACGCGACACAGTATGCCTTTCCAGGCAGACGGCACTTCGGACAGTTTCTGAGAATGATGCGTGGCGCACTGGCAGGCTGTGGAAAAAGGCTATTTGTGTCTCGGCTAAATGTAGAGCGTTAATGGGCTGCTGTTTTTCCTGGGCCAGAGAAATCCCCCCATTCCCTGACAGGGACTCTCAAGCTGGAGGGGAGATGAGGGGCAATACTTTGCTGCAGTGCTGAGTCTTGACACCTTTAATCTATAGGCGGACCCCAAACGTGAAAGAGAGACAGTCGGGATTCGCCAAACTGATGAAGGTGCAGGTGAAGTCCTTGGTTTGTGTGTTTGTGTTTTTGTGTGAGGTGTATTTGAACTGTCTATTGGTATTGTTTGACAGCACATATTTGATTCTCAGATCACGAGGATCGGGAAGAGTCTGGGTCCTACCTGGGGCCCTGGAGGACCAGCAGGCCCTGGGAGACCTCGGAGGCAGGCAGAACCTTTGCCCTGGTTGCTCGGCTCATTCTGAGGGCCATTGTTTGGCATGCCTTCCTTCTGTGAAATAGAAAATATAAATAAAAATTTCTTTTAAAGCTTTGACAACATGCTAAGTGGACAGAGGCAAGTCAGTAGAATAACTCTTGGACGATGGGAGGTTTACCTAAAAAGCTAAATATTAGAATCACATCCTCATCGTCATTATTAACCCATTCGCTTCCTGCAAACATGTCCCACCTGCTGAGCTTTCTGATGGAAGCCCTACATCAGTGGGTCGATCTGGATTTCACCCAAGGACATATCAACAGTCAGATATTCCACAATAGCAAGTCACATGACTTTTGGACTCACATGAGCGTGTCGGCGCCAATGTGAAGGGGGTGGAGGGAAGAGTGGGGGTGGAGGTGGACTCAGCAAACAGCATGGGCTGAATCTCTTCTGCTGCTGCTCCTGGGACCTGAGAGCTGTGCAAGGTGGTGCATGCAGTCAGAAGTTGCACCGACGCAACACGTGAAACGGTACAACCCGAGCGGGAATCCTGAACCCCCCCCCCCCCCCCCCCTCCCCTGTACGCATGGACGTGCACGGGTGACCACTGTGCACGGACACATATCCCCCACATGCAGGAGAAGCACCGGGACACATTTTGGAGGTTAGGACATGCAGGGGCAGCAGCAGGGACAGGCGGACAGGTGCAAACTATCATGACAGCCCGTCAGCGGAGTTCCTAAAGCTGGACACGGATATGAAGGGGGCTCTCGCTGAAGGGCCGGGGCTGCTCTTGCTATTTATAGAGGCATTTCCAAGCGAGCTCATGCATGACAAGAAGAAATAAAAACAAGTGTATCCCTCAAACGTAAAGAGCTCAAACCTAGTCCCAGAGATAAGACGTGTAGGGTCCATGCGTTCACAGCTCCACCACCTGGTCACCTGTGCATGCACGGAACTGTGTGTACAGTACACAAACACAAACAAACACAAACACAAACAATTCTCTTACCTGCTGGGAATGAAACAATGCCCTCCAGGAAGGAGGACTGGGTCAGGCCACAGCAGAACCACAGCGGAAGGTACAATCCCAGTGTTAGGGGAGTCATGCTGCTCCAGGTCCAGTTGCCAGACTTTGACTTGTGAGACCACAGCAGCAGCCCTCACGCGCACGCTGCCTTCCGCTCTCCCTCGCTCCTCGCTCCCCTCTGCTGCCCTCCCTCTCTCCTTCCCTCCGCCCGGGCTCCTCTACGCCCTCACGAGAAGGTGCGCTGACCAATGCCCATTAAATCCTTCCTCGGCATCAGGGTGCGCTAAAATTACAGGAGACTGCCCGCCAGCTGCTTCGTGTGCCAACATCTGAGCTGTACAACCGCGGGGGGGGCCTTTGTTGTTTGCATTGGGGGTGGTGGTGGTGGTGGGGGAGGGGGGGGGGGGGGGGGGGTTCTATTGAGGTATAAAAGGTGATTTTTAATGTAGATGTTTGGGACAACTTGCACAAATCTATGCAGACAGACACACACACACAGATGCACTTAAGCATTTATTTCATGCAGTGCTCAGTCAGTGCATCCCACTGTGCATCATGGAATCAATTTAGTGAAGGACAGTTAGTAAGTGGGAGTGTCTGCATTTTCCAAGGACACTCTTGGGGGATGTGAATTCTGGACAAGCACTTCTGTTTTAATCATATCAGTCAAATATCAGTCTCTGTTTTTAATTACACCGCACAAGCAAAAATGGAGAAACTCTATACTTTAGGTTCGCAAAAGACTGAAAGAATGAGAAAGTCCTTCAACTTGATTAATAGTTGAAATAAACTCAGACACAAACATGTATTCAATGATTGAGATCAGATTCCACTGCACTGATATAAAAAGTAGGCTAATAAGCAATGTCCCTGCAGGAAAAGGACCTCAGAATCAAATGGACCATAAAATTATATTTTCCCAGAATTTGCAATGTTTGCCCTCGATCCTTTTGGATGAATCAATAAGCCAATGTGAGAGCATAGAGAAGAGAATTATTGATTAATCAATAAGTGTATCCGCATAAATTGCATCAACTAACAACTATTTAAAAAATTGATTTATTGCCAAACACACTGTGATTTTAAGGTCTCAGATGTAATGATTTTCCTTTATAACCTTGAAAAAACTAAATATTTTGGGTTATAGACATTTTGTCAGATAACACAAACTATTTAATTTTTCAAATTGGGCTTTAGGAAGTTTTGAAAAGTAAAAAAAAAAAAAATTGTATTGGAAAAAAAACAAATCGAGAAATTATCATCAGAGTGAATACTCGTTGCAGCTGAATGTAGGCGGGGGAAAAATAACATATTTTGCTATAAATAAATAAGTCCATTGTGTATTGTGTACATTTTTTATTCTGGAATTATTTAGTAAAATTTAACACAACTGTGTTAGAATATTAAATAGTCATTTCATGGAAACAATTACAAAAAACAAGAACAGCCATATATTTTCCAACTTTGTCTCTGGAAATGATCACTGCTGTTCTGAAGCTCTGGATGAAGGAGGAGGAGGGAGATCTCTCTTCAAGTCTATAAGTTTGAGCGTGTGAGCCATGGAAAATCCTGCAAGTACAGACAACACAGACATTAGACCTCCAGACACGATCAGGACATTTTATTTAAAGGGCCTTTTGTGTCCTTCATGGATGCTGAAGCCCATTTGACCTTCACACTCAGAAATGTGGCTGTGCAGGGAACAGAGAATAGTTTGTCTTCGCCCGTTATCAAAGACTCAGCTCTAATCCAGACATTCAGGAGAGAGACAATGATGGCAGCTAAACTCAAAAGTCTTTTTCCGACGGCCTCAAAGAGCACGGCCACGGAGTTCAGCACCATGGCTACAGTCCCGAATACAACCTTCAAACATGTCGGCGAAGGGGTTGCGTGGATACATTCAACATAAACACAGAGGGCCGCGCTTTCTAATTATGGG
Source organism: Platichthys flesus (assembly GCF_949316205.1). Taxonomy (NCBI): domain Eukaryota; kingdom Metazoa; phylum Chordata; class Actinopteri; order Pleuronectiformes; family Pleuronectidae; genus Platichthys; species Platichthys flesus. The sequence continues at coordinate 14,427,327 of NC_084955.1, forward strand.
GACCCCGAAATAGAAAGGTCACGCAAGTGTGGGATTGTGAGCGGAGTACAACAGTTCTGCGGACCACCTGGAGGGTCTGGATTACGGCTCAGTAAGACATGTCAGTCACGTAGGCCTGCGAGGACACGGCAAGAGACAAGTAAACAAGTACACTCACTGTTACCGCTGCGACTGTCTTTGTCACTCAAGTCACCACACGTCTCTTCCTGAAGGCGTTTGCTGATTTGTGTACCATCATTCATTTAATTTCTTAAATGAATGAGTTCGAAATAATCAATTATTTTTATCCAGCGATCGTCCTTCTCTCCCATCTAAATGTACTGTTTTTATTTTATTATGTGTATCAAAATTATAAATAAATCTTTCAATATTGTGCAGCAGGCTGTGTTCCAAATTAAATTAAATGAAATGATTACCATATCAACTCCTACACAATGTACATTGGGCCAACTAGAAAGAGGACTAACCATTAAATAGTCAGTTTAAGTTATATCTCATATTCATATTTTGCCAATTGTGATGAGAAGTCTACAGATGACTGCTGATGTTAACCCTGCCTTTTCAAAGACAGTAAAAACTTCATGGGTGGAGTCCGACCACTCATACATGAAGGAGAGCGAAGCAAGGAGCGCTATCCTCCTGTTCTTTTCAATAGCATTTGAAAAGCAAGGAGCGCTATCCTCCTGTTCTTTTCAATAGCATTTGAAAAGCAACGAGCGCTATCCTCCTGTTCTTTTCAATAGCATTTTAAAATAAAATAAGGATCTCACGATTTAGTTTAACAGCACTAAATGTAGGATGCTCACGTGCACACACCGATTCTCCATCTGCACATGCAGCTCTCTCTCTCTTATAGGGGAGGGGGGTGGTGTAGAGGGGATGGTGGAATTGTGAAGTTATTAAGTCATTTTGGTTTAAAGAGAATGAGGACGTTAAAACAGAGTTATTAGCAGGTGAGAGTGGCATTCAGCATCAATTACATCCTCAACCACCAGGGGGAGTGACAATTCTACAGGATCCATGCTATTTACATTGAAAAATCTAAATTTTGCTTCACAACAAAACTCCTGATGATTCCTTGATTTTCGACCTCGAGACTGAACACTGAACCCATTCCCTTGAGGGGACGGTTACCTGCTGCTTCCTGTCAGAGGAGGGGTCGATCAGCACGTTGAGGAGACTCGGCCTCTCCCAGTCACTCAAGCTCAGCTCCAAGGCGGCGCGCAGCTCCTCCACCGTCCTCACCAGGAAGCCTCGACCTCCAAACGCCGTCATGATCTCATCGTAGCGCGCCTCGGGCAGGAGGGTCACAGGAGGGGCTCTGACAAGTACACCACACCACATGGGATTTCAGTACATCACAGGAGAACACCTGTAGGAAATGTACTCTATTATGATCACTTGGCTCACATAGAAGTCAGATCTCCCATTTTTGCCATTTCTTTCCACGTCTCCGGATCCACGCCGCTGTATATTCCATTATTGTTTACCACAATAATGACCACAGGTAGGTTGTACCTATTAAAAAACAAAAAGATGGTGGAATTAAGTTGTGAAATCGAGCTTTGATAGGAAGTTAATCCAAATATACAGCAAAGAAAGGAAGGACACAAACCTACCTGCACATGGTTTCAACCTCCATGCCGGAAAATCCAAAGGCACTGTCTCCTTCCACACACACGACCCTTTTGCCTTTGCCCTCGCTCCGCTCCAAAGCAGCTGCGGCTATCGCGAAACCAAGGCCCACCCCCATCGTCCCGAATGTGCCTGCGTCCAACCTGCACAGCATCAGGACGAGTCAACCACAGGAGTTAGAAGGAGTCAGAACCTGACCAATGAGGATTTTCGGGGGTCGACGGTGATTAGGGGCTAAACAAATTCTGATAACAATATATAAGAAATGTCATTGGGGCTTGATATTTTACAGTTTCACTATAAACATGACTACAAAAAACTGTAAATACAACCAATTATATTTACATGTAAAATGTTAACATAAATGCAGCTCTTCTGTATTGCTTGTTCTGTCAAATAAGAGTCATTTTGGCAGATTTGGCCTGTGAGAGGATTACATCAGCAGGTTTTAATCACTTGGGCTTTAGTTGAAATGTGCCAATTTGGTCGTTAAAGAGACACTCAATCATTTGTTGCTCCAGAGCTTCCCTGTGTCTGACCCTGTTACCTGTGTCGAGGGAGGTAGTTGTTCAACATGGTGCGTCCTATGTCCATGGTGTTCGCACCCTCGCTGACAATGACGCAGTCGTGCGGCAGCAGCTGGGAGACGTGGTGAAACACTGTGTAGTAGTTCATGGGTAATGTGGATGTCAGAGCAAGAGCCTAGACAGAGAGAGAGGGCAAACATATTTTCAAACCGCATATAAATAATAACAATACAATAAACTACATCTCAAAAGAAAACATGAGGTTCATAATCCTGCTACATCGATGTCATCAGCTCTAAACCCACCTTGGAGATTTTTGCATTAGCAGCAATTTTCTCCTTCAGAGTGCCCCACCACTCTGTGTCGGAGGGATACTTCCAAACATCACTACGGACACACGTCAGGAGCTGAGGGGAGAAAAACATGAATCAAAGACCTTTCTGTTTTCTTATAAACATCTTTCAAACATGTCTGTGTCTTAGTTGAGGATAGTCAGATGTTTGAGTGACAGCCTGGTTGTAGGGAATGTACCTGAGTGACGATAGCGTTGACGTCTCCCAGGAGAGCAACAGCCGGACTCACGTTGTTCCCCATCTCCTCCGCACACAGGTCAACCTGAAGACACAGCACCACAATGTTATACTATTATCTAACGACTTTTTCTCCTGCAGAGAAACAACGAAGGAGATCATGACGATATTCACAGTATTTGCACAAATCCTGAGTCAACACCATTCGCTTTCTCTGGGGAGGTGTTTACAGACCTGGATGACTTTGACGTTGGGGTCAAATCTGGGTGGAAGACCAAAATGGAGCATCCAGTTGAGTCTGGCTCCGAGCAGGAGAACAACATCCGCCTGGAGGAGAGCTCTTTGTGGATGAAACAGGAGGAAATGATCGAGTGAAGACCGTGTAAACAAGGATGTATATGTTGTATTGTACTCACAGTTATAAGTATAAAATATCTTATACATTGAGTTACTTTTTGATATTTATGGTTTGCTGGTGATAGGCCATCTCCACATGCAGTAAATACACTCAATGTAATTAGTAAAGTATTGTAGATTTATATATTTGTGTATTCACTGCATTTGGAGATGGCCTATCCTCAGCAAACCATAAATATCAAAAAGCCCCACTTGACATCTTGAGCAACATAATTGTTCAGTTTTGTGGAAAAACTCCAAAATGTTCTGCTCCAGAAAGGAAATCATTACAGATGGACAGTCGGACATAATTATTATTAGTTACTTTGAACAAAAGTATCAGCCTAAATAATGGAAAATACAGAATCCTGCACATTCTGGTAGTGAAAGGGCGTCTCACCTTGAGCGGGCAGCAGCCACACAGTTGGGGTGATCATCGGGCAGCACTCCCTTCCCCATGGGGGTGGGCAGGAACGGCAACCTGCTCGTCTCCACAAACTCCTTCAGAGCAAGTTCTGCTCGACCGTAAGCTGCTCCTGTTTGGCACAACAATACTCCAATCATATCAAGACTTATTTAATGGTACTCTGATACCAGTGGTGGAGTCTAGATTGTGATTATAGCTTATAGCAGTAAGAAAACGCCTTGTTTAGATGTTACCTTTGCCGATGATGACTAAGGGTCTTTTAGCTGCTTTCAGGACAGAAACGGCCTCAGCGATCGCACCGTGGTCAGCCAAACTCACCGGGGGAGGAGGGCAACAGGACACCACTCTGCAGGAGGAACACAGCTCTCTCAGTGTCTTCACACTCATCACAAGGATGAAATGTTTAAAATGTATTTATGAAACATACCTGACTTTGCTCCTTTCCACTTGAGCATTGACCATATCCCCCGCAATGTCCACGTAACAAGCCCCTGGACGCCCGTACATGCTCGTGCGGACTGCCTACAGAAGAACAATGGAAATACACAAAATGTCTCCTTATGTGGACTACATAACTGAGATGTATTGAATCAAGATGGTGTAACATCCGTTTGAGACGTTACCTTCTCTATCACTGAGGGGATGGCTTCCAGAGTGCTGGGTCTGGCAGAGAACTTGCTATAGAGGCGACAGGCCTCCACCTAATGACCAATGACAAAACCGGCGTCAACTCGATGAAGAGTCAACAGGCTCAAATCCACATGAAGCTGTGTTCTACCTGAGGGAACTCCTGAAAGGCTCCTGCTGTCTCCTGGCCTCTGTCTGAGGAGCCTCCAATGACAACCACAGGCCTGTGCACAGCAGGAGACATGGGGTCAGTGAAGTTATCTTATCTAGTCTTTTTATCCAGAGCACACAGACGCAATGTTTAATATACATAAATAAACATGCGATTTTTATGTTGGGGCTGGGTAACTGAGATACCCTGATAAAAATATATACAACAAAACACCAATTTCTATCGATATAATGCTTATGCATTGTGTAACCACTTTGTTTGTGTGTTTCTCATACTCTGCCCATAGAAGAGTTTAAAACCTAAAGCCTTCACTCAGTCTTTGACCTTGAAAGACATGCTTATGGGATATTAATGGTTATTATGATTGACGTGACTGTTTATGGAGCCACACCAGCAGTTCACGTTGGCATTGGCCATTCCACCCAGTGCATGGATGAGTCCAGGTCCAGACACCACCAAGCAGGCCCCAGGTCTGGGAACAGAAAGCGACAGAACAACAACGTGTCAGATAAACACAGACACACAGATCTCTGCTCTGATCGTCCTGCTGCTCTGACCCTCACCTGCCCGTCAGGTAGCCAATGGCGGAGGCAGCGTAGCACGCCTGTGGTGGGACGGACAGACAGACATGTGACTAAAGCCTGAAACCTGAAACATGTTTTCACGGGCCCGTAAGCGCAAGAGCCCTTCCGGGTCCCTTACGTGCTTATGTATCCCTCCTTACGTGCTGACGGGTGTCGACCCCCTTTTCTAAAATTTACGGCAAAGCTCCGCAAGCTCACTCAGCCCACAAGGCTGTGATTGGTCTGCTCTACATCCCTTCTGGAGCTGCATTTCCGGTTTCATGCCCCATAATACCGGCAGAAATCACGGAAGATTTAGAAGAACGAATATGGACCATATAGAAGAGCACTTGGCAGAAGATATCCGATAGTATGATCACTTGTATAACCTGTCACTGACTGGCGGATTTGTCCGCCAGTAAAAGGCTACGAGGAGCCGCAGTGGCTATGTAAATAAACAATCGACGAAGAAGAAAGAAGGCGTCTCTAAGGTCGTCTCGACAAAAAGCATTACTCCGCCTAGTGTTCTGGCGCGGAATTGCTTTGTAAGACGCGCAACGGTTGGGGAAGCATGAATGAAAACGAGTCTTGCGCCACAGCGGCGTGAAAAGACGCAGACGCAGTCGCAGAAGCATGTTTCAGGCGTTTTCACGGGCCCGTAAGCGCAAGAGCCCTTCCGGGTCCCTTACGTGCTTATGTATCCCTCCTTACGTGCTGACGGGTGTCGACCCCCTTTTCTAAAATTTACGGCAAAGCTCCGCAAGCTCACTCAGCCCGCAAGGCTGTGATTGGTCTGCGCTACATCCCTTCTGGAGCTGCATTTCCGGTTTCATGCCCCATAATACCGGCAGAAATCACGGAAGATTTAGAAGAACGAATATGGACCAAATAGAAGAGCACTTGGCAGAAGATATCCGATAGTATGATCACTTGTATAACCTGTCACTGACTGGCGGATTTGTCCGCCAGAAAAAGGCTACGAGGAGCCGCAGTGGCTATGTAAATAAACAATCGACGAAGAAGAAAGAAGGCGTCTCTAAGGTCGTCTCGACAAAAAGCATTACTCCGCCTAGTGTTCTGGCGCGGAATTGCTTTGTAAGACGCGCAACGGTTGGGGAAGCATGAATGAAAACGAGTCTTGCGCCACAGCGGCGTGAAAAGACGCAGACGCAGTCGCAGAAGCATGTTTCAGGCTTTAGTAACCAGTTAGTAGCTGCAGGTGAACAGCAGCGTAAGATAATGACACGTGTTTTTACCGCTTGTTCGTTGCGCATCCCCACATATCTGATGCCTGCAGCCTGAGCCGCCATGGCCACTTCGATGATCGGAACCCCGACGATCCCGAACATGAACTCCACCTTCTGCAGGGACACAGAACATCGTCTGACTCAGATAGAACACTTTCATGAGGAGGATGTGTGGTTCTAACAAGAACTCGTCTGTATCTCATGGTTTATTATACTCGACAGCGCGGCACGTGAACTTTGACACACTTTTCACAACAGATGATTCGTCACGTGTGGGTTGTTTCTTCTGCGATGTTTAATGGGTTCTCTTACCTGAGCTTTCAGAGACTCCGCCACCAGCTGAGCTCCTGTCACGTTCTCCATGACTCCTCACAAGCTGGATCTGTGGCTGCAACTTTCCCAGAACTCACAGAAACACCAACTCAATCACAACCTCTGAGTCCGCCCCCTTTCTTTCACTTCCTACTTCCCAACCAATCAAGGAGCGACGGCGTGTAGCGTCAAAAAGCGACCTTTACGCATAGTAATAACAAATACTACTGCTTATTTTATATTGTCTATCTCCCAGTTTGTTTATTATAATTAATCGGTTATATAATCTGTTAAATTACTAATGAAGATTGTTCATAACAGTGAATTATTTGCTAAATATTCAGTTTACTTTGAGAAATGAGAAGAATAACTTTAATATTTAAAGAGGCTCAAGAGATCTATATTCTTCCGTGGGAATTAGCTGTACACCACATAATCTTTCAGTATTTTTTGACAATTATCAAAATGTTTTGATTATCTTTATGGAAATCCATTAATCAATTGATTCCTATTAATTAATTGTGTCCCCAAATACAGGAAATATTAAATTAACTAATACAAACAAGCCAGTGACTCATTGGAGTTCATACATTTGCCAAGGCACTTTGAAATTCAGTCAAGCCATGCACAATGTCATACTCAGTCAAATAGGCCAAATTATATCCATTAAGATCCATGAATTATTCCCTCGGCCAGGAAGTTTATAGTTTTTGCCAAATCATCACATTTCTTCAACATGAGTTACAATAACGACAAACTGAATCCTAAGAGTCGGGTTGTCATAAATTCCACTACTGTCTTAATGGTAATTAATAGTGATAACTAGTATAACAAAAATCTCCTTTTCAGGCTTGCCCTGAATTGAAACTATACATAAAAAAAGAAAACCTAATATTGACACCTGATAGTGAGCAGTACAACCAGGCCGACATTGTATTGATCGGCCTGTAAAGCAGTAGATAGTCAGACTTGGCTTCCTAGGCCCAGGTGTCTTGTTTTCACAATGTGACAGTGAATCACTACAGACACGACCAGGAGCCTGAGGTGGAAGTGTTGTGCATTTACATCTCTGATCCATGCAGCTTCCTTCTACCAAGTTGTGTGGTTATTGGTCCAGTAGTTTATTACATAAACCTGTTGACTGGCAAATCAGAGATGAAAACATAACCTCCTTAGCAGAGGTAATAAAACCTCCACCCATTTATCAAGGAAATGTCACCAACATTAATAATTATTAGAAACACAACAGGAAATTATATATTTATTATATATATTATATTTTTGTCGTGCACTGATTGCTGGTTGTACATCAAATTGCCCTTGAAGGATATTAAAGATTTTCTTTTATTGACAACTTTAGTCAATCACAAGCTGCACAAACCAAGCGAGATTAGCAGAATAACCCAGCAGCCAGCAGGGGGCAGCCTCAGGACATCACAGCAGACTGCGATTCATGTAAGAGGTTCAAAGACAAGGTTGGAAAACGTACTGGGTTATTCTCTAACAATCATCCAGTATCTAAAAGGCAAAAATATAAAAGTAACTTTTAAGCAAGGCTGTCGTATGTAGTAAAGTACAAAATATTTTCTCTGAAGTGTTTATCAAAAGCAGCATAAAATGACACGGACACACGCGCATAATAATATGTCCATCTTGTTATTGTGCTTAGTTCCTCCCAACAGTCATCAAGTGGTGTGGCGTAGTTGGTAGGGTATCCGTTTTCCTATACTAAGGCCTGGGTTGAATCCCACTCCCCTTCTTTAAGTTGGAAATATATTGATGTCTTAAAATTGGTGAGATTTCACTTATTAATTGCAAAATATAAATATAAAGTTATATATAAATATTTAAAAAAAGGGTAAAAATTTCATTGAAAAAAACAAAACAAAACTGCGCGTGCAACTTCTGCGCAATCAGCTTCTGCGCAGATGTGCGCAGTGGGCTTCTGCGCAGATGTGCGCATTGGGCTTCTGCGCAGCATGTGCGCAGTGGGCTTCTGCGCAGCATGTGCGCGCGCAGTTTTTTTAAAAATTTTTTTTTAATTTAATTTAATTACATTTTTATATTTAATTTTATATTTAATTTTTTTATATTGAATTTTTCATCATCATCTTTTCTCCGTGCTGGTTCAGGGGTAAATGATGCTTCTTCACAGGAGATTATGTGTGTGTGTGTGTGTGTGACCGGAGCTTCCCGGTTCTTCCCGACACTACGCTGCCGGTGCGAACAGCCCAAGTATTCAACATGAGCGAGGAAAGGAGGCGGACCGCTTTTCGCAGCGCTTCTACCTCCGGTGCGTCCCCGGGGTTAAGAGAATGATGGTTTGACTTAATGTATTGGTTTACATTGCATGTGTCACGTCATGATAAATCCGTCTCTTATGTCGCCTGTACCAGGAGCCGCCCCTGTCACTGGTTATCTTGGCTCGCTGTCTGGTCGGTAACCAGCCGTCCGGACCGCTCCGTGAATAAGGAGGAGGAGATGTTTCTTTACTTGGAATGCGGCCGCTCTATTTCTCGGATATACAGCAGGAGCAACAGTCGCGTCACCTGTAGGTGCTCCGTCACTTCTCGTTATACACACACTTTTTTCACGCGTTTTTTCCCACAATACCCAGGTGCACTACGTCACACACTACAAACTTTCCTTAAAGGGGCAGGCCATACCTGCAACACAACACCTCTCGGTCTCATATAACAGACAGCAAGAGAAAGGGATTTTTACATACTGTCTGATAAAGACTCCCGACAGTAAAGGCAAGGAGTACTGACATAGATATATACAAAGCCTTTATATATCTATAAAGGTTTTCTTTAACAGGTTAAGTCTTTCATTCTCACATTCCACCTTAAAACTATGAACTAGTTCAGAATTTATATGAACTATGAACGTGAACTATTCATGTTTATGTATGAACTGAACTTTGAACTAGTTCATGAGAGGTGTGAACTTGCACAACACTGGAGGTGGTTGAATTGAATTCACCCGTCATTGATTACCTTCACACCTGTGATAAAAATGTCAATTGGGAAAAGACTTGAGCTGCTTCACATGTGAAATAAACCTAATACAGGTAAAGCCAATACCCCATAAAGACTCATGGTCATTATTAAATAACTCATTTCTTTATTACTCATAAAATATACAGCAATCTCAGTAATGAAAGAATTCACTGGAGCTTTGAATTCACAGTCACAATTTCTATATACATGCTAGTTTCATCCTTCTTCAAGAAAAAGCCAGGAAAAGAAACAAATATCTTTTCCATTCAAATGAAGCTAGCAAATGTATTGTACATATTTCCAGTTAAAATTATTTCTCAACAGACAGAAACGGGATTTTTGAATCACGGTAGAATCGAGTGGTTTCTTTTTTCTGAATTTAAAGCAAGCAAAACCTGTCAACAAACATTGACTAATATAGGAGCAAAAGAAAAATTCATTCAAACAGAAGAAAATCAAACGCTGCCCTGTCATTGGTTTACAGTGTTTCTCCTCACAAAGCCGAGCGTTAGGTAGCTCAGTGTTGGATCAGTGCTTCTTACAGTCGTTTCATTACTTACCTAGTGAGCATCACAGCTGCCTCTACACACCCATCTGCTCTCAGTAACTAATGAAGGCACAAAATAAACACATAAATAGGAACCAAACGTACACAAATAATTTATTCTTGAAAGACTAAACCGCAGTGGACAAGTCAATACACAAAGGTACGGTCGATCAACTTAAAAATAACCTGTTGCACATATCAAATGTTTTTAAATTACTCAGGTCAGAAATTCAGATTTTTTTTCCCTAGAGGATAAGGAGTTTAAGACATGAACATGGGAATATTAAAATTTGGATCTCAAAAAATAAATGACTTTCCCCCTGTATGACTTACAGATTTGAAATACAAGCGCATTCAAACGTAGTGTGCGGTATTTAACCTCCTCCCCAACAAAATTTCAAAAAGGAAATCTCTCTTCCCAGACGAACCGATATACCCATTAACTTCTTAATCTCATGTACACAATTAAAACTGGGTTAAAATGCATCCACGTCTTCTGGTCCCTGTCAGTCTAGCTCTCGGTGAAGTGCTACCATCCCTCTTCAGCATGTTATTGCCGTACAAATGTCGCTGTCTGCCCAACAAGCACTCAGCAAGTCAGTGTCGGTAAAGCAGCGGTTACTAAGGTCCTGTATCAGCTGGAAGGACACCTGGTGCTGGATGAGGTCGGGATGAGTGTGGGCCAGCCTGCTGCACCTCCTCCCTCGCTTCCTCTCTTTTCTAAGTGGGGTGGTGGGGGGGGGGGGGGGGGACTCTTTAAGGCTCCTGTGGGGGCTTTTCTCTTCTTCTGCCCTCCAAAGCTGGCGGTGGGTGATTTATTAAGACACAGTGTGTGTGTGTGTGTTTATGTTTCTATCTCCTCCTCCTGTCCCTCAGTACGTCTCTGAATCCGAGTCGTTGAGCTCCTCGTCCTTGTAGAAGCCCTCGTGATGGCTGACGTTGTTGAAGCTGCAGTAGGAGCTGTGCTCGCCGCGCAGCACGGGCAGACTGTCGAAGGTGACGCTCTTGGAGGGGCTGGTGGTGTAGTGGTTAATGGCACTGAAAGGGAGGGTGGGTGCCGGGGCGCAGGGGGACACAGGCATCATGGTGGCCAGGATGAGGGCGAGGCAGTCTGCAACATCTTTGTTGGGGGCACAAGCCAAGGCGGGTGTGTAACCTGAAACAATGACGTTGCACATTTTATTACGGTCACACACAGCTTCAGTTTCCAACAGTGTTACTACTTCTCTTAAATGATAAAGTAGCAACTGTCTGGTTAACAGGATAAAACGTTCTGTTGTGCTCACTTCTCACTGTTGTGTAGCATATGTAGGTTATATAGTATATCATATATATTATATAAACTATTGAATTTACCGTTTTCATCCACTGCAAGTACACTGGCTCCTTTTGCAAGCAGCTCTTGCACCACCACAGTCAGACCGTTTCTTGCAGCCACATGTAGAGGCCTTAAAAAAAGAAGTCAAGTCAATATTTTTCCATTTGGTTATTATGTTTGTATCAATAATTCAAATCTTTACATTATTGAATAACACTTTAACTCCATCACACACCACTCAGATGCAGCACAAGACAAGACACTGATGTAATACAGGTGATACATACGTCTGTAAGGCGGCATTAGTGGCATTTATGAGGTTTCTGTCTGAAATCTTTTCCAATATCAACAAGGCACTGGTTTCATGTCCCTGTAGAAAACAGGTACAGAGCAATACATGTTAAAACAACCATAAACAGTAGCTCAGAAAATACTCAGATGAGTTTACTGCTGTAGAATGTGAGTACGGTGCCACCATGTGGCCATACACACCTTACTGCAGGCCAGGTGAAGTGCAGTGTTCTTCACAGCATCCTGCAGAGTGAGATCTGCTTTCGCACTGCTTACCAGAAGTTCTAACAGCAACAACACAGGAAAAGCCCAGCAAAGTAAAAGTTATTCACTGCAGCAGTGTTTACCTATTCATTACTGCACCAACTATTACATCCCGCAGTGAGATTTCCCCAGGGTGCTGGTTAAAGGTGAAAAGCTTTCTTACCGACAGCATTGGTCTGGCCATTCTCAGCAGCCATCATGAGTGACGTCTTCCCTGTGGTGTCGATACTGTTGACCTGAGCGTTGTGGCTCAGCAGCAGCTGGAGACACTCCACATGGTCAGTGAAGGCTGCTGCATGCAGGGGTGTTCTGCACAAAGAACACAAGAACAAGGCTCATATTAAATCAAACAATCCGGTGTCACAAATACCTTATGGCTGCAAATATACAAATACTTTGCCATAAATGACCACATATACCTGTTTTTACTGTCTTTGGCATTGACAATGGCAGGGCCCAGAGTGTCTATCAGCATCTCAGCTGCACCTTCGTTATCGTGGATCCTAAAGAAGAGATAAGAGACATTTATTTAGTCTGTTTAAGATTCTTTCCTCACGTAGGTTGATGGAAACCGAGGTCCGAAGAGGATCTTACACAGAACAGTGGAGGGGGCTGAAAGAATTCCCGTCGGCCTTGTGAAAAACTTCTTGCTCCAACAAAACCTCCACACATGTATCGTGACCTGCAGGAAAATAAACAGAAAGCACTCAATGCATTGGCCTTTATCTCCAGGTGCTTCATAAAGCCTTGAAAAATGGGTGCATTGAGAAATAGCAACAAAAATTAGTGCTCAAATTTAAATAGTCACTTAACAACAGTATCTCTGTATATAAGTGCTTAACAGGCCCATATCTAAACTGATCTTTAGAGGTCTTCTAAGCCTCATCTGTGTACCATTGTAGCAGGCCCAGTGCAGTGGGGTGTAGCCATGGTTGTCTGTTAAGACGGGGAGAGTTTCCACTGTTTGGGCAGCATGCAGCAGTCCTCCTAGTACCCCAGTGTGTCCACAGGCTGCTGCCAGGTGGACCGGTGTGCGCCCTTTGCAGTCTCGCACCAGGAAGTTGGCGCTGTGCTGAAGCAAGGCCTCCACACATTCCTCGTGACCGGTCACGGCCTGGGGACAGGAGGCAGAGTTTACTCACGATTGATGTTAAACACTGAATGATGATTTGAGTGAAAGAGGAGAGGTGAACATATTTTTGTTAGTTATTCCTAAAGAAATAGAAAGGAAGTTTGTGCTTTGGACCCAGCTAAAAATTTGAAAGCATTGCAAAGTTTTAACGTTAAGAACTACCACAATAGCAAATTCTATGTATAGTATGTAGGAATAGGGACATGTCCTTACTCCTCTATGCAGGGCCGTCCGCCCCCACTTGTCTTTGGCTTCTACACTCGCTCCCTTATTCAACAGAGAATAAACACAATCTGTGTGTCCACTCAGGACCGACAGCATCAGAGGTGTTCTGAACAAAAACAGGAGAAAGTTACGTTAACAATTAATTTAGAAGATAAAGAGAAAAAACTGAATCACAAACAAACTTCACTTACTGTCCGTTCCCATCTTGAATATCTACTGCACTTTGAAGATCAGAATTTCCAATCAGCAAACGCAAACATTCTGAATGACCGTTGGTAGCTGCAAAGAAAAAGAGCCCGTTAGCATCTCTTATCGTACTGTGTTCAGATGTGAATAGTCTGACGTAGACAAATTGATGAAGTCCCCACCTGCAGCATGGATGGGGGTTCGCTTCAGGGTGAAGTCTTTGACGAGGATGGAGGCTCCTTGATTGATTAGAACATCCACACACTCGACGTGACCCTTGAAAGCAGCCAGGTCTAAGGGTGTACGTCCCTGGATGTTTCTTACATCAAGATCCAGCAGAGACTGCACCAACACCTCCATAGCTTGGTGGTGACCATGGTACGCCTGACAGATTCATTTTAATGAATAAGTTAACACAAGGGAACTGAGAGTGAGGATAATGCCGATACAATGACAATACTTCATACTCACAGCAAGGTGCAAGGGGCTGACAGGAGCTCTGACATCAGATTCATTCAGGATGTCTGTCCCTGAGGTTTCCATTAGCTGAACAATGACACAAGTTACAACCTGCGTCAAATATATTTACTGTGGAATCTGCTGCATAGACATTTAGACTATTGTGCGACAGGTGGAGAGGTCAGGAGTTTCTCATTCAGACTTTATACTGATCCAGCTGTGGGTGAGGGTCAATAGCTTCTGAAATAAATGATATTTGATACATGTAATGGACGAAGAGAAATGCACTAAAGACATTGATATAACTTGCATTTAGTGTCTGTGTTAACATTTTTACCATTATGAAATTATGCTTTTCGAGACTCAGTTGCACAAAATTTCTTAATTGATTATCTTTTTCTTCAGATTAATAGATACTAATGCAGTGCTCTTTCTAAACCTGACTGTTGGCATGAGGTGTTTGTTTGGCTTCTGGTTGCAGCTATTTTTCCGGAACTTCTAAAGTGACCTGCAGTAATTGAGCCGTGGCAGTAATTGAGTGATAGGGTTACAGAATCCTAGTATTGGAAGAACATGATCACAACTTGGCCCTCTGGTAGTTTTCATCCCCAAAAAGTACAAATTCTACTCACCACATCTAGAGGTGTTTCACTTGCAATCTGTAAAAGAGTGGGAGAAGCAGGGATGAAAAGACACATATTGTGATGCTGATTGTTTTTATGTCATGAACTGTGGAGTGAAGTTCTCACCAGCTCCAGACAGAGGCGATGTCCGTACGCCGAGGCGTAGTGCACAGCGTTGTAGCCCTGATTGTCCCGGATCCCTGGATTTGCATCATTCCGCAGTAAGTACTCCAGGCACCTGCACGCACAACAAAGAGGCTGTTGTCAAGGAAACAAGATCATCTTTGAACTGTTACTTAGCATAACCAATGATGCAAAGTGCAGCTTTCATCCATCAAACCTTCAAACCTAACCCGCCTCCCACTCAGCCAACACCCCCCTAATACACAGAGTTTAATAAGTATACTGACTTTCCATCTGTGTCCGAGGCGGCGGCGTAGTGGAGGGGAGTGCAGCCACGTTCGTCGAGGTCATTGACGCTGGCCCCTGAGCCCACCAGTGCAAACAGGCACTGGTAGTTACAGTTGGCAGCGGCGTAGTGCAGCGGGGTCCTGGAAAAGCAAACATGGCTCAGTTCACTGTTCAAATTTCACTGAGAGACTGAAACAGACTCTTGACTGAGAAATAGTACGAACCTGCCGAAGCTGTCCTTCCTATTAAAGTCTGCACCCGTGTTGAGGAGGAGATTGAGACATTCCAAGTTTCTACAGGGGGTAAGAGATGTACACAATGATATTATAAACTTTATCTTAACACTTACAGTTAATATTAAACCTACTTGTCGGGTGTACTAACCCTCCAGCAGCTGCAGCATGTAAACAGGTCCTTCCAAAGTCATCGGGAGTATCAATATCAAAGCCTGCGCAGGGTGAAATATTAGGAACAAGACTCTACATCCACTGTTAACTGTCTGTGATATACAGTAAAGATTTGCTCACCTGAAGACAGGAGCTTTCGGCAGCAGTCAGAGAATCCACTGAGAGCAGCCAAATGCAGTGGGAACATACCGTGAACCCCTCGTCTAAATAAAAAGAATGCACAATCATGTCGATTTAGCCAGTATCACTAAAATAGCCCTGGTGTTAAACTCAAGGCCGGAACTTTCTATAGATCGTACAGAATCTGGTGTGTCAGTTACATAACGGTCGATGCCTGTCAGCTTTGGAGAGATTTAAACGTGCAGCTCTTTCACAATGTTGAAGCCGTTGCTGAAAATGGTGCAGGCCCGGGCTCACTTACCTAGCCGTGTCAGCTCTGTTGGTGATGAGGGTGTTTATGAGGAGCTCGTGTCCGTAGCGGGCTGCAATGTGCAGTGGTGTGTTTCCGTTTTTATCTTCACAGTCAATCTCAGCACCTTCAGGAGGAAACAAACAAAGCACTTAGCAAGAAGTAGTTTTAGGTTCATTGTCCAGCGAGGACGAATTTGTCGAGGAGCTCACCATTCTCAATGATTGCTTGGGATCTAGAAAACCTCCCGTGGATGGCTGTCATGTGGAGGGGAGTCTTGCCGTCTTTACTCTAGAGTCAAAGAAAAACAGGGTGGTGTCACAGCGTTGGTCAATACTACGGCTTTTAAATGTAGAACATATTATTGAACAATAGAAAAAGGTACAGTTACATTTTACCCCATTAACTTTAAGACACAGACAAAAACTTAAAATCACACACAAGCAACATGTGAATGTTTAATCACTGCTTCTTGATTATAAATAAATACTAAATGAAAATTCGGTTAACTTTCCTAGACCACAATGAGGCCCTCTGCCAGTTATCATGAGGAGACTTTCTGGTTTTCACTCACCTTGATGTTGACGTCAGCCCCGTTGCAGACGAGCAGTTCAAGACAAAGTGCCCCGTGGCGCGAGGCGGCGGTGAAATGCAGAGGTGCAAAGCCCTTCTCGTTCACCTGGTTGACGTTGGCTCCACTTTCAATGAGCTCGTTCACCACCACATCCTGCCCGTTGTAGCAGGCCACGTGGAGCGGCGTGTTGCCGTATGCATTGGGCTCATTGATCTAGACGGCAAGATTAACGGAGAGTTAGAGCACTGAAATTGACTCTTATAGCACATAATACAGAAAACGTTTGAGGTGCTATTCAGAGCACATCCCTCCTGATCAGATCATAAGATCCTGCGGTGTCCGCAGTGTAATGACAGCGAGCATGTGGGTGGAACTTACATCCACCCCCAAGTCCAGGAGGTATTTGACAACACTAATCATTCCACTGGAGGCTGCAGCATGTAGGGGGGTGTACGATTTCTTATCTTTGCAGGCCACCTCGGCTCCGTGAGATGCCAGCAGCTTCACCACTTCTATGTGCCCTGAAGAAGAAGAGAGAAGGATTTTAGTTACATGAACATGTAATCAAGAGTTTATTATGTATTTCATCCAGTCATATTCGACTGCGCCGGGCAACGTTCTTGCTGAAGACTGGATTTTTACTGTACAGACAAATAAACACAATGACAGTTTCAAGTGTTAAATGTTTTTTCTAAATGCCGACATTGATGCAACCATTAAAAAGAATGTGTTCTGATATGTGTTCAATGAATCAGATCTAAAAACAGAATAATTATATGTATATAAACAAGGTATATAACTTAAGATTTCCAAGTGAAATTGTAGGGGGGGAACGTAGAAACAATTCCTTCACTGATTACATTGTGGACACTTTTATTGAATAAAAGATGAGATGAGCTCCTATAGAAAATAAAGAGTGCAAAGTAAAAAAAAAAAAAACAGCATTTATTACCCATGTAGGCTGCCCAGTGGATTGCCCGCCGATCCTTCTTGTCAAAGGCATTGATGTTTGCTCCTCTGGAGAGCAACAGCCTCACCATCTAAAAGCAGCAATTAGAATAAAAAGGGAAGAATCAGGAAACATGTCATGGAAGGTTACAACCTGAACATTACCAGATGCGTTTTCTATCACTGTGTAGATATGGTGTTTAATGCCTAAATACCTAAATACTAAATACTGGAGTAAACAGATTGATCCTCTGGTCTACACCACATACAAGAGTACAGCTACCTTCAGTGCAGTCTGATCTGATGAATAAGATGAGCTTCCACATGGGTTTAATTTCTTTTTTAAATAGCAGAGCAAATGTTGGTCAATAAACTTGAATATACTGAATACACAGGAATCCACAAGAGATTAAGCAATACATTTCCACAGGGTACTAATGTTTCAGCATATGTTATGCCACTGAACTCAGGTTACAGCTGCATGTCCTCATCTCCGTATTTGTATTTAAAACAAAATAAACTCTGTGAACTTTTTTATGCACTGATTTGCATTAACATATGATCAGACAAGACATTTAAACCCTCAAGACAAATACTTTGCCTGCAAGTATATGAAGGCAATGATTTATTTGCATGCAGGCACGTGATTGGGCAAGCGCTGTTTGTGAACATAGTGTCCTCGACTATGTCTTGACTGCCTGAAGTATCAGTTTGCAACCATGTGGGGAAAAGCTATTATCTGCAAATTTGTTATTTTCTAAACAAATTCTGACTGGTTCATTGGAGCGGGTACACCGCTTGTTGAGTTGTGTTTTCTCCAGTTTGACCTGGTTTTGGATTTGTGCTAAGGACTCACGGATCAAATGGGATTATTATTGTCACCGGACCTAATCAAGGTTTAACTATACACTAATGCAGCAGAGGCTAAAGCTCAGATATTTTGTGAAAACGGAATGTAAAACCAGTAAGACCACACAGCGGACAGCAGATACTGTGGGTACAAATAGCTTTATTGGCTGTTAAAATTGCTCTCTTGACATGGAACGTAAAACTAGAGAACTTAAACATAAAAAAGAAAGCCTATCATTGGTACAGGGAAAGGAACAGCTAACTTCATGCTTCTAAAACTAACCGCTCTGTGTGTGATGAGTAACAGAGGAAGAGCTATATGGGGAAGTCGGTTGTTTCATCTCACCAATGTTAAATGAGCAAACATGAAGCCATTGTTCATTTGTCCTGCACGGTACAATGCCCACTGTGTTTACACATTCGTAAGGCACACAGAAACACTTCCTGTCAGAAAGCAAGGTAACACACTCAACGTCAAGCCTGTTGTGATGGTTCGACAATAATGTAAGTGGTACATGTTCTCAAGAGGGAAGGATAATACTTCATCCGTCGATATGAACACTGAAATGACTTAAGCTTTTAAACACGATAAAGGACGCTGTCAGCAACGGTCCTTATAGTGCTGACTGTGCAGCTTTTGTCTCTGAAGGTAATCAATGTAACTTTTGTATCCATTAAGATTAAAATAAATACATACTAAAAAGGTATTTAAGCACCTCTTAGAGTACAGCCCAGAAATGAATCCGACAAGAGTGAGGTCACTAATACATAGACCGAGATAAGGGGCAGTGAGTAAGATCCTAGAGGGAAGGGGGGGGGGGGGTGAGTGGGATTTAAATGGGGAAAGGATTTAAAGCTGTTCAAAGAAGAAGATGGGAACCGGACGGGATAATCAAGCCACACTTTTCATTTTATATCGTGAAAAAGCTATGCTGCAATGTATATAAATGTTTTTAAGTAGCACTTATTCATCATTAGAGTAATTTATTATTAATAATTCCTGCAGTCGATCCCTCTTTGTGAATCAATGTACGGGACTACTGCTTAAGGAGATTTTTTCACAGAATATGAGTTGAAGACGCCTGCTTTAGGGCTTAAAGTTACCTCCAGATGGCCGCTGAAGGCTGCATGGTGCAGCGCAGTCCGGCCTGCTCTGTCCGACACATTCACATTGCTGAGCAGCGGGACGAGGGCCTCGGCGCAGCGTACAGCCTTATTGGCCGCGGCGATGTGAAGCGGCGTCTGCCAGTTCTTGTCTCTGGCGTTTACGTCGGCCGAGTGTTTCAGCAAAACCTGGACAGCCTCCTGCAGGAAGTCAACACATTTAGGTGTGCGCTGTTTGATTGTGTAACACGTGGATGTGATAAGAGAATAAGAGAGGCATTTCACATACCTCACTGCAGGAGGCCACAGCCCGATGCAGAGGAGTGAGCCACTTGTTATCTTTGGCATTTACTCTGGCACCTACAAGTCACAGGACATTGGTTGTGAGACTGTTTGAAGGTCATAAAGTTAAACTACATCTAGAGCTATATTTCAACAATGATTAAAGCCTTTTGACTGTTTTTGTAACATCTCCACCTGTAAGAGAGAGCAGACTACACAGGGTACGCATAGAGATATTACACTATATTGAATACAGATGCACCATCTGGCCACAACAATATTCTGCTGATTGCCACATCGAAATATGCATTCATGCTCTAAGACAAGTTGAGAAAAGAAAAACAAGTATGTCAGGGCCTCTGTGCATGGTACTGAGTATAACAGGTGATCAGGACATTGCTCTAAGATGTTCTCTAATGTTTAAGTGGGCAAAATATCACGAAGAACCACACTTCTAAAATTGGTATGATTTAGTCACATCTGTCTGGTATTTATAAACGGATATTTAGACAAGCTCAATGTGAGAAACCAAATACACCATTTCAATAATGTAATAGAATTTAATTCTAACTCAAAGCCTCTGTTTCAAACCCCATACCTGAAAGAATCAGCAGCTCTATAATTTCTGCATCTCCGAGATAGGCAGCAGCATGCAGTGGAGTTCGCTTCTCATTGTCCTGTAGGAATGTGAACAGAAGAGACTGTGATTAAAGTGTGAAAACAGCTTGCAATTACATCTTAACTTTAAAGTCTTTCTCTACTTTATACAAGGGAACACGGTCCGGATCTTTTGGAACATGACCGCACCTTTTCTTTGCGGTTGGTAACATAACAATGCTATTGAGGAGAAATTGGAATTTACTGTCAACAGTTGAACTTCGTCATAAAAAAAAGTGTGAAAAATAAATTCAGTAACTAGAATAGACTTCCAGTAAAACAAGTACAAACCAGCCATACTTTGAAACAAACATCTGGTCTTACCAAACAGTAACTTTGAAGGAATGCAATAAAATGAGCAGAAAGTACCCTGTGGCTATTAATTTAAAGAGCTGCATGATGCATGAGAGGTTTAAAAATCAGTGTTGTTAGGATGTTTTAAACGTATAACAATAATAAGAGGAAACGGATGTAGAGTAGAGACTGTTGGGATTACCTGTGCATTCACATCCTCTTTTTTGAATATGAGTGAGCGTACTTCATCTGGGTCCACATTGAAAATAGCTTTCAGCAAAGCAGGCTGTAAAGGAAAGAAACTGAGTCAGACCTAAAACTCCAACAGTCTAAAATTTGAGAAAACAATAACCATTAGTCAGACCTCGGAGACCTTAGACCGTAAAGAGACTCCTGGATCCTCGTCATCAAGCACCACAATACACACACGACTCATTTGCTCCGAGATTACACAATCATGTGTAGGCTGTTAAATAAGTCCCTTAATATTTGTGTTTTAAAACCCTGATAAAGGGGCAGAGACTGAGGTCTTTCAATAAAACGATGACTCCACGAATCAGACGACGATGGAGGCCGACTGTCAGGATCGATTCTGACAAAACGCTGAGCAGACACTTTCTAATTCTGTACTGCGTGGTCGGCCGGCGAGAAAACCACATCCACACCGCAGCACAGAGAGAAGTAAAACGATCTTCAGAATGTAGGTCCAGAAACCATGTGCTCCATATGACTGACTTTGACATGACCGGCCTCTGGGGAAAAACTATCCACAGCTGATCCTCTTCCCCATTTCAACAAGTGGCAAAAATGATGAAAGTCAAACAAGGCTTCGAAACCAATCTGAGGTAGAGGAGAAAGTTGTTCTCTTTGTGAAGTCTGACGAAGGACCATGCCGTTCCTGCTCTGGCTTCTTACAAAGTGCTTTCGCTGGCTCCACCTTTCTTAGGGAGTGTACATAGGGAAAATGCTGCTTTGTATCTTTATATATTTTGATCATTTTACTCATTTTGATTTCGCAAAAAACATTCTTGTGTGTTTAATTAAAAACTAAAAATAAGACTGCCAAGATTAACTGTGATTTTTGAGACATGTAATAATAACCATAAACATTTAAAGCAATATTTATCCATGTGTGGGTAACTTAAGTGATTCATTGTGACAGTGTTGCAGCCTTTTGCCAAGACTTCCTGTAAGAGGAGGCTCTCTCTCAACAACCGCAAGGTCCCTTAAGACTGAATTGGAACCGAGAACCCACAGACAGAGAGAGCATAGTTTTGTTATTAACCTGTTGGTAAAGAATCATTTTGGCACATCAATCATAAACAAATGGTCTGGGGCCCCAGAGACAATTCAGCATGATTATCATCAATTCTGGACGCCCTGGTCCTTCATAGAACACCAAACTGGCTGCAGATCAGATTATCACTACTTAGGAGCTTCTAGCATTCCCCCCTCATTAAACAATGTTACATCTCTTACTTATCTAGTATTTCAAAATAATGCTGAAATCAATGCCCTTATCAACAGTAAAACAGTTTGTGTTTCGATTATGTTTGTGCTTATTGTTGTGCTCCCCTATCAGATCCACTATAACACCAGCAGAGTGTACGACCAGGCAGTTTTCCACTCCCTGTGGGAGGAGGCTGGCATGGATGGGGAGAACAGTGAGGGCAGGGGATCCCTTCCAGAGTCTGCAACTGGTAACCCATGAAAGACCCAGATGGAACATTCCCGGCTCGCACAAAAACTTAACCCTTTCCTGACTATAGTTAAATGTCTATTACAAAAAACGAATTAAGCTATCACGATAAGTTTAAAGCTGCAGAAGTAACAGCTGTGAATTTAGGTGTTACTTAAATGTCGTGTGTCAGATGAGCCATTATCCAGCACTTCAATTACATGGGAGCAATTACAAGCTCAGAATGAGCAATTTGCACCCAAGTATCCAAAATAAAACGTGAGCTAACCAAGCAGGAGGTTCCAGTTACCAAGTGCCAAAAGTCAGCAGGGTCTAAAATCACCTGCTGCAATATTCAGCTAGAATGAAAACTTGTATTGCCTTTTAGTGAAAGTCTATACTACACCTTTGTTTGAAAGAGCTGCAGAGTACATTTGGCCATCAAGATCTCATATCTCATTTAACCCACAAAGCTGCCCGGCAAGCTAATTAGCTAATGTGCAGCAGTATAGTTTATAATACCTCATGTGCAGAAGACATCTAGTTCATATAGCACAGTTCAAGCCACATGCTTGGCAAATGCCATGAAGTAAAACCAATTATGTTTGGATGCAATTCATTTTGTCTGAGCTGCTTCTCAATGTGTTTCAGCGGCTCACAACCACATTAATATCCAGGGCCATTCACATGGTACTCAAGTCAAACCCTTTCCCCTTCGGCTGAGAGCAATACTTTACTACTGTTATATGTACTGTCTGCTCTGCATGTTGTAAATTCAACTATTTTGCAGCCTTTGGTCTTTGGCTTTACACAAATGTAAGAAAATGTGAATAATTTATTTCAAGCAGCCATTCTAGGTTTATATATACGTGAAATAGGAAGGATAATTTTCTTGACAGAATTGTGTTGGCACTAATATGACACAATATGTTTTGCACTGGTACTAATTGAGCCACATGATTAATTTCAGCAGACCGATGCTCAGTAAGTATTACGAATTAAGAAGACAAAGACCACCATTACCATCCAAGGGAGTAAGTAGCTTACACTCACTTTAAACATAAGACAATCCTTTCATTCACTTATTATAATGCCCATTAATATTTGCCGGGTGCAATAAAAGGTTAAGAGTGACTGGGGATGAATTCAGAGAAACAAGCAGCCACTTGTGCTTCGTACTCAGTTCCATTTTGACGATCTCTGTAATATCCCCCCCATAGTGACAGGGACAAATCTGCATTTTGTTGTTTTCAGCGCTTCAGTCCTGCACGACTGGTGTAGGAGATTTCCTATGCTTCCTTGGCTGCACGACTGTGCAGTGTGCACCTCCTCTCCTAGTACAGGCCAGCCTAGTTAATACCATCACCATGGAGACAGCTCTTTGGCAACTCCACTGGCTCACAGGAGCCCAGGCAGGCACACGATCATTCAAGCACACACACACAATGAAAGACCCATGCACGTACATAGGCTACAAGAAAAGCAGGCATGTACAAAACAGGTCTCCGAATGACAACACGCAGCTATTCTCGTTTTCACACGTAGGTGACAAGTGGTTAATGTCGTTAGGGGACACACGTCTGATAAACTGTGACAGTACCAGTCTCCTCACGCGTTTATAACCATTACACAGCAGTTTACCTGCATGCATACTACTTACACAGTAGATATACATGCATTTTGGTCAAGAGCTTCAACTTAGACTGCTGCAATATCTGGCTGAGTTGTTTAACATATTAATAAGGGGATATATATGATATTCTTGTGATCGAAGATATTATTTAATTGATGTAAACTCAACTAAGAAACATATATATTTTTATACAATCAACAGATCGCTTTGGTTGTCAGGGTAGTCACCTCATACAACATGATGGTGGCTATTGTTAAAACACTGAATCACTTGGAAGCAACAGCTCAAGCCCAGTTTGGCGTTGTTATTTTTGTTTTCACATCTAGCACCGGCTCCGGCTAATTGCTGGTGATAAAACATGGGACCATTAGCTGGCTACAACTCAGTCACCGCTTGAGCATGTGTCTCGGTGTAAATGTGATGCCACCAATCATCGACCAAGAACATGACTCCATGTATGATTTAGCCCGAAGCCCAATGTCTACCTTTCACCTCACGAGTCACTATTTATTATTTAGCGCTTGAGGAAACGCTTCCGTTTCGGTCAATAGCCCGACAGACTCCAATTACATTCCGCTGGCGAGTGTTGAAATCGGGGGGCCAGCTAGCTAAACGTTAGCCGGCCAGCATTAGCTGAAACTTCAGTCCGCCTGCGACAACAACCGCTTACCTGGTCTCGAATTTTGAGAACCACCATATTTCTGGGATTTTAACTGTTCTCATGCAGACACATAAATGGGGTGGTCGTCTCCTTCCCGAATAGCTGGGTCTGATCTCGGTCGCTCTCCCGCTGTTTCGCTGGAGGCCTGGCGCGACGCTAACCTAGCTTACTTGTGCTAGCTCTCTAACCTATGGCATGAACAGCAGACGAGTAGCGGAAACTCCACAACATTGCCGCCACCATACTTCACCCGGCAAAGAGACGCGATCCCGTTGGTCAAACGCGCCGGACGAGCCAGTAACCAGGCTCCTGATTGGCCGTTGCCAAACAGCGCTCTGTGACAGACGCGCTCGTGCTGGATGTCGCGTCGCTGACAACGTTCGCGTCAGAATAAATATCTGTGAGTGACAGTGTTGGTAAATTTAAAAGACGTGAAGTGAACTTATGTTACAGAACACGCTTACTGCGACATTTCGATACTCGCACGGAGCTATGTGGCTAAGCTACAGCTGCGTATTGTTCTATTTACACAGTGTGACTCATCTGGAAGTTGCACTAAAACCCGAGAGCAACGCCGCAGAGGAGGCAACTCTGTTCCCCCAGGAAGAGGAGGCTTCACCGGACAGAAAACCACCACCACCAGGCCCCTGACTTATCTTCCCGGAGGTAGCCACGCTGCTGACACAAAAACCAGCCTGCATGATTAATGGGCCCCATGGAGGCTGATGAAGCAGACCTGTCATGTTGTGCTAATATGACAAGATTCAGCAGACGTAGGCCTTTCCTTAAAAACACCTGTCACACTCTTCCAAGCCTCTGTCAACTTAATGAATTAAGAGAAAAAGGCAATATCTTTAAATAGCTGATTTATTGTTCAGTTAATAACCAGTACACACAGTACACAGTGAGTCAGTAGCCTGTACATTCAGGATATATTTCCTGCAGTACACACACACACATATATATATGTAACTTTCCTCTCCACGAGTTTTGCCTCCTGGCCTAGACACACATACATCTTTGTATAGTCCCAGTACTAAATGCACTAGTTGTTATAATCACACGTTTTCTTCCATTTTCACTTTAAAAAGAGCTGCTGTTGAAGAAGATTTCAATGCACACGCATCTCATCATTTCCACACAAAATAATTATCCTGTGCAACACATATAAACTATATACTTTTAAACACAAGTGTATATATGATTGATAAACACACACATGTCTTGTTGCTTCACTGTAAAGTGTAAATGAGTCTAATGGAGAAGTATGTGACCCTTCATGAAATCAGGACAAACTTTGATCTATATACTGTAACTTTCATGGAGGTGATTTAAAATCAAATGCTGAGTGTGTTTCAGCTCCTGTGACCTGACATCAATATGTAGTGAAACATCACCCTCTAGTGAAAATCCCCTCCTACTACATGCAGGCTTCCAAAGTAGATAATGGGCATCAAGCTCAAAAGACACAAATATATGTCAACTTGTGAGCTCAGAGTGTAGGTGCTTATTTTTGTTTTTAAATTAATACATTCAGCTACATTTGTGTACATTGTAGACCTTAGACTATCTTTTTTTTGCGTGTTTGCATTTGCAACATTTATAAAACATGCGATAACTTAAACAATATAGGGGAAAAAAATATGCAGTGTTAGTGGTTGTAGATCGAGACAACATTTTATATCTGATGAGCAAGTTGTGCAGAAATCATTTTGAATATAAGGGTGTCTGCAGTTCAATGTTAAAATCAGTTAAGTAATGTTACAGCAGCAGATGATGTGGGTCAGACATGTCCTGTGTACTGTATAAAGACCACAGACAGAACTGGCAGTGATGAGATTTTGTATGAGTGCAAAAAGGCTTGGACACAAAACACTCTGTTTAGAGTACAATTTGTTTGTGTTCCAGTGGTTCTGTCACAGAACATTTCAAATAAGAAGTTTATAGAGCACTAATGCTCCTCTGTATTACCAGTGGAAGAGAGTATATAAAGTACTGTACAGTCACCTCATATTGTGGCATGTTATTAAATGTTTGCATCCCTGCATATTTTATTCAGCTTTTATAGTTCTACCACATATCTATTTCAGGCTGTAATGCAGGGAGAAGAGGTAAAGATTAAGTAAAGCAGTAAAGAAAAAGTAGTGTAGTGACTGAGAGTGAAGGAGGTAGGGGTCCGTGTGTAAGAATGTAAATTTGGCTCACCAGGCAACTTTTCAGGGTAGTCTCACATTTCAAGGGACTGGAAACAAAGAAAGGGGAGAGGGAAACTGTTGTTGCAGCTCTGCTGATCATTTTGGGTGCATGTTAGTTGCCTTTGCTGGGGGTAATCCTTCGGGATCTGTCCCTAAGCCCCCTGAAGGCCACAGTAACCCCAGGAATAGTTTCTTACTGGGGAGGCCAATTTTGGGAGAGCGCTTCCCACGAACCAAATTAAACCAAAGAGAAGCTACAGACAAAGGAGTAAATGCATAAATGAAGAAAACAGATGCTTATGCACATACCTCCCCAATCTCTGCCCCTCTTTAAATCTGCACTCTGACCCCCTGTGTTTACACCCTCCATGTTTACAAAGCCCTCTTTATGAGTGTGTGTGTGTGTGAGAGAGGGAGAAAGTTACAGAGAAAGAAAGAAAGGTTATATCAACTAATTGGATTCACTTAAAATCATTAGAAAAAAATGAAAAGTAATTACCAGGTTGAGTGCTCTTTATGAACGTGACAAGGTGGATGGTCATTAATGTTTTTGTGTTGAAATAATATATTTTTTATATAATTAGTCATATTTCACTGTGCAAGTGAGGGAGTGCATTTAATTAGCACCACCAGACTTTTAATGTGTAGGAATGACATTGTGATAGGGGAATATAATTGTGGGTTAACACATCGTAATTGTTCAGACATTAGTTTAGTATATTTAGTATATATTTTTTTCACTGTATTGACATTCATCATCTTGTTTACACTTATTTAGTGTTAAAAGAAATGGTGATATTCTGTTGATATGGTCAACTTAATTTAAGATTCTATTTTCATATATTTCACCTGATATGCTTTTATCAGATTTGCAGCTAGTCGGCGCTGTTGTGCAGCAGATAGATCAAGTGGGTGCTGAGAAAAGGAAAGAAAGGGAAAAGAGTGGACAAGATAGTGCAGGACCTGTGTTGACTGAGCAGTAGTCAGTATTCATTTAAAGTGCTTAACAAACCATGCAGACATTTCATAAATGCCTTTTTAGGCTATAAAAGGATCTCTCGCAAAAAACTTCCTGGAGATCTCCTGAAAGTAATAATTGAGGTACAACTGGGCCAAACTAGCAATACAATGAAACTACAACTCCGACAATTGATTTCTTGTCGTCACCATGTTTCCTAAACTACACCTGCTTTCTCTTAATGGTTGCTCGTCAGTGTATCACAGCAGAAGTGAGACAATTCCTCATCGGCATCTCTCTCTTTTTCACAGTTAGCCAATGGAAGATGTCCTTCCAGTTCTCCCAGTATAGAGGTTTAAATAAAAGGTGAGTGTCATCAGACAACCTAACCACAGAGAAGTAACACTGATGAAAACATCATACAGAACGTTTTTGGGGGACAACAGGTTTACTTTATCACTTGATAAAGTTGCTTTATGTTGCCACGGTTACTGCAAATTTACAATTTAATATCTCGGCGATATGATGGTTATATATTTGTGAGGATTTATCGTGACAGTCTCATCTGCTGCTCAGAAATGACATGGTCCTTAGCGTGTAGGTGCCAGCTGTGAGGTCCTGCATGGCAATGAGTCAGCCCCAGTGACAGGCATGCAGGATCACACGTCAGATTTGCTGATGTTCGCCTGTGCCCCTGTATGACCAGCCGTCAGGATGAGGGATAGCAAACAGCTGGGCCGTCGGGGTCCTGGAATGAGAGTGGTGCACCCACTGGGTCCGTCCCAGCTGCTGTAGGACAGTGGCAAGATGAGGAGAGAGAGAATTTAATTTTCCCACCACCGCTGCTGGAGTGTTCCCGTAGAGCCAGAGACCTCCTAATCAGCAGATAAATCACAATTCATGTGATTTGTTCATGCTTGTTAAAGGTCTAAATGTATAATAAGGCAAGAACAGAATATTTCAAGGCAAATAATCATGACGCTGTATCCAAACATCCAAACTCTATTGTGACATGTGATGGGCAGTGATGTGGGAAACAGGTGAACAGAGCAAAAAGAGCGGTGCTTTGTTCCTCTTCTAGCGGGAAGACATTTGTCTACTGGGCTAAACAGTAAACGAAGGAGAGCGGTTTAAGAATGCTTTGAAGTGACAAATAAAAATGTGAGACCGTGGACAGCGGTAGATTTATGACGATGACAAATCTGCATATAATCTCTGCTAATCACACACTCAGTCAGGCCTTGCTTTTTGGTCGGGAACAAAAGTTCCCACCAGTTGGTATTTCTATAACCTGAAGAGTGGGAACGTTCTCAGGTGGCATCTTCGCAGCTCATTGCTACCTCTCAAGTTCAAAAATGATGAATCTACAAAGCTGTCTGATCAACCACTGAGCAACATATAGGATGGAATTAACCAATCAATTTGTAATTCATAAATATTATTGCAGTTTGCACAACAGCAACTGATGCCACAAGGCCAAACATGTTTTCCCAAAGTTCCCAGGATAGTCCAAGCTCATGACTATATGTAGTATGACCAGTAGATGACACTGTTTCCATTTTGATGATATTTCCTTGGGCCTGTGGAGCCACAGGTACTATTTTTAGGAGGTGCACCATTGCAGACTGTAATCTGTGGATGCAGCTGTCATAGCATTCACATTTAGGATTTTTATGTTATGCAATAACAAGCAAATAACAACCTCTTTACACGCAGTGAGCTCTCATAACCCTATTATCACAATTCCTGGTGCATACATTATTATTATTGTTATGTGAGGGGGAGATAAACAGTACAGCAGTTTAAAATAAAATGAATAAAACACTGTATGGTTTGAGTACACTGCACTTATTATTTACATGCAAGCCTCTATAACATGAACAGGATATTGCATTTATCACCAGGGATGTGATTGATGAATTTGCTGGTCAGTCTGGTTCACATGCTGAGGACAGACGGCGGCCGAAGCTGACCTCGTCTCTCCATCACAGAGATTATCACAGGAGAATGGGGCAGACAGGTCGCTCAGGCTGTCAGTGCCTCGGCTCGGATTGTACATCGTCCCCCCTCTCGACAAAACAAGAGTATTTATAGCTCGTTCAGTCGCTGTGCCGTCAGGTCCAGCACGTCCTCCCAGTCGAGTTGCACAGCCGCCAATACCCTCAGCCCAGTCCTCAAGGTAGCTACACCGAAGGTTTCCACTGTAGCTCAAATTGGATGTGATGTGTTTGTTAATTTATTGTATGTTTCAGAGAAAGGTTTTACTGTTCACGCTTAGAATTCATTATTTTAAGTAACATGGTTATTTTTTATAAAACCACATGGTTATGGGCGAAACAGTGGTCAATTATATTTAGCTTAAAGTTAAAAAAAGATTTTACAACGGTTTTGAATGCGTCATTGAATGCATTAATACACAGGTGGTAATTTTATAATCGATTTCTAAAAGTAGATCCCAGAACGGTAGTGTATAACCCGTATTTACTGTTATTGTGTTTGAGATGTAGGGTGTTATAGTGTAAACCGCTTTCTATAAATACACTTGTTTATAATGATCTCACCAAACCGGGATGATGTGTAAAAAGTCCTCATTCAAAAACCCGTCAGTTAATCAGCCTCATCGCATCCTGTCGCTACACCCATGACTTGAGTTGATTAATATTTGAAAATAGCTGTTAAATAATGAACTGAACAGGACATAACGGTCTCCTGGGATTGTGAGCTGTGTGATGTGCATCCCCACTACTACCCACTGACTTACATAATCCTCAGAGCGGCTCTACATCACTTTATATCTAGTGGTGGAAGAAGTAGTCACATCATTTACTGAAGCATGTTCTGCACAATATACTGTCAATACACCATCACAAATTGTAGGCTATAAACCAACCCGTAACAGTAAATATACTCTGTTGTCAAACGTAGCTATTTTTCTATCCTTTACAATCATGGTTTGTTCTGCTTTGCTGTATCCTGTATTGATGAATATTTACAGCCCATGTTCCCTGTCCACATAGTAAGTACAGTACATTCTTATGGACGTGTTACTTCCCATTTTACTCCTTAATGTTTTTCAATTGGTTTTTCCAAGGTTTATATATCTTTTGTATGTACTTACATATCCACAATCTGTGAAGAGAAGCATTTTACTGCAGACTGTATCGTGTACATTTAAACACAGTCTAACCCGACTTCTTTTTTATTAGTTGGCCGATAAGAATTAAGCCAATATGAGACTTATCATAACAGGCATATCGGTGTCTGTGTATATGTTTGACGATATGTGCTGATATGAAAACGTTTTATGTACAGAATAAACATTGCGAATAATGATGTTCATTTATGTTTACAATTTACTCTGAAAAAAGATTGTTATCTAAGTCAAGCTCTACATAATTGCTTGTATTTGTGTTTTCTCTTCATGTCTAGTTATTTTTTCTACGTTTATGGTTAAACTGTAAAAACAGTCTCTCTTATATATGTCTTGTTCATAAGGGTTTGATAATGACAGCTTAGGGACCATGGCCAAGTTATTTTTTTAAATATATATATTGGCACATGGGTTGTATCTGAATAGTTTTACTCCCTGATGGTGGTATCAGACTCTGCCCCCCATAATAGCAGTTGGTCTCTAATGTACAGTGTGTGATAAAGACAACTTGTAATATTCATCTTCTTTTCTACATTTATAATCTTTTACAGACAATGTAGAACCGGTGCTGTCACCACAAACACACAAAGACGTGGATGTGTCGAGGAACAGTCAAAAGTAAGAGTCTGTTTTTTTTTCCACTGTTGTAGTTGAGGGATTTATCATAATGTCAGTTTGGTCCTCGGTTGTTTTGCCGAACGCCCTGTCACTCCAGCAAAAACATGTAGCAGATGTCTCAGTGGCTGGTTAGCTTTCCACAGTTGTCACACCATGAGGGCATTTCAATCTTCTTTGAGCAAGGTAATAGGAAAACACAAGAACCACAAACCCTCCAGTGTATACATGACATTTTCACTTAGACACAAGAAAAACACTGCTCGTACTTGACACGAAAGCCTCTCACAGCCACTCCAAATGACCCTTCAGCCGTCTTTCCATTTCTGAATATTTATCATATTTTTACATTAGACTTGTTCTTGGCAGGTTGCTGCTCACAGATGTCTGCACTGCTCAGATGGCATGAGGGGGCAGGTACCATCTGAGCTGTGTCATGGAGAGAAAGTCATTTCAACAGCACCCTACACTTAGCCTCACACATAATTTCATAGTACCAGGGAATGTGTTAATGAGACAAAATGTTTTTTCGACAGAACAAATCTTGGCAGGCATCTGTGAATTATTCACTGGATCTGATAAGTTAGCATATTCAGCTATGGAACTGGCATGCAGCATTCGCAGAAGCAGAGGGGCTCATCCATGCTGTGCAATGAGTGGTGACTTTTCATTGTCCTAAAGTTGGTGTGTGGCAGATTTGTAATAGTGAAAAGGCTGTAAAGACACCACCGAGTCTCCAGTCAGCGACCAGCAGAGATGACATAAGAAGAGAGAGTGAGCTTGTTAATCAAAGAGGAGAGTATACAATGGCTTTTCTTTTTTCTTTAGTTCACAGCTGAAGTGATGAATTAGTCTTTGTCACTGTGGATTTATATCCTGTGTTTGTGCGCCGTCCTCCACTGACTGTGACAGTGTGATGGCTGCCTTCATGACATGAAACAGCAGAGAAAGAGAACGCTGTGGCGGATGATGGAAAAGTATGACGCGCCGAAATGACTGAGCCAATCTTAAGCCTCAATCGGGCTATTGTCGAGCAAACACAATTGTAAGCCTGTGTATGCATGCGTGTGTGGAGTTGTACGATATGTGGGAGTTTGTGCACAGTTATGTCATTGTAGCACACCTGCGGTACTTGGATGGGCGACAGCTGGTTTTTCATTATTCTGAATATGACTTGTAAATGAATTGAGCGCTCATTAAGGAGCCTCCACAGCCGATCTGATGCTGTGCCAAAATAAAACTGCCTTCAATTTTATTTGACATTTATGACAAGGAATGTCATGGCACATTAATATTGTGTAATGACTCTGACATGGACAGGCTGCTTTAACACTTGAAGCTTCTATATTTGAGTATACCACACGCAAAGCACATAAACGCACAGCAGAGATACAAACTACATTTATGAGCTCACTGTGACCAGGTTATGTTTTTTTTTTACGAGTGACGTATTAAACAGAGGTTCAATAATGTTGTAATCATTATTATGTTGATATTATGTTGTACCAACCTTTACAATTCACAGTGAACGCTGGAAGTTTGATGACATGACCCTTTTTATAACTGATTGTCTGATACTGCTTATAATTTAATGAGTGGATGAGCGGAACTTAAAGCAGTTGTGCAGTACATTCTATAGGACCACATGCACAGTGGGTTGAAAATATAGTGAATGTGCAGAGTAACTATATTAATTATAACTAATGCATTATAGAAAGTGGCAGTTTCTGATACAGTGATGATGTCTAGCTTCTTTTGTTGGAAGCACAAAGGCTATGGTGGCTGTGGCTCAGGGGGTAGAGCGGGTCTGACAGAAGGTTGGAATATCCATCCCAGTCTCTCCCATTCTGTGTTTGATTCTTTGGGTAAGATACAGTTACTAAATTGCCCCAAAACATATTAAAGCAAGTGCTGCTCATAGATGCATTGCGTGAAAACCTGTACTGTAAAGCACTTCATACAGCCATTTAGAGCAAACCATCCATGAGCATGCAGCATTGTACTCCATGCTGTGATTGGTAAAATTGTATATATAATTAGATTTTGTCAAGATGCATATATTTCTTGGGAAGGAGCTATCTGTGTATTTCCTAATGATCCAAAACATTGAAAAGAAATAGTTTTGGTGATTAGTTCCCAGCATCCACTGCCTGCCGACATAATGTGATCTTTAGTTGAATTAAACACTGGGAAACAAGCCCTCATTCTATCCATCATTTCACTTGCAAAAATGACAGATGAATAATAGTTATATAATTTCACAAGTGGCTGCAAATACAGCAACACTTACAAAAATGTGTGTAGAGGCGCACAGAGGAGTGAGATTTGATTCTTCAACATGCATCTCATGATCTGTTTCTCAGCTCCGTGTGTGTTGGCCGTGCTTGTTGACACCCTGAAACTATTTTTTGTGAGGTCTAGGATCTATTATTGGCTCTGGCTCTAAGTGTTCTCTGTTCCATAGCAAGATGGATTCCCGACATGGCATTAGGTTACCAGGCAACAGTGTACACTCCACTGCTTGGTTATCATTTTTCTTTGTACAGTTATGATGTTTAATAGTAAGTGACTGCATGGCGTTCGGCCAAAATCGACCACTGTTAGCAGAACCCGTAGAGCCTGATGTATGTCAGGCGGCATGGAGGCCAGCGGGCTATATTTGGAGGCTATGTTTCCTTCAAAGACACAAGTTCTAGGTCTGGACTGGACGTTTCTCTTAGACTGGAAAAAAATGGGTTTGGGTCAGTGAGTTTTTTTTGGGTGGGAGGAGGGCTGTTGTTGATGCTCAGAGGAAGTTGCTGGTCTCTGTTTCGCGTTGTTTTGTTCTCTTCATATTCACAGTGCAGGGAGCTTAAATGACGAATCTGGCAATTTACATGTGTTGAAATGAAGCCCAGGCGTTTACGTAAAAGGCTGTCAGGTAAACATTGCTGTATTCTGCACAGGTCGCCAGGAACTGTCACAGGATAAAACTTTGTACATGCATCATTTTCCTCCGCTGTAAGAATATGTGTTTCAAAATATAGCGTTAGCAACCGTAAAAAATAACACATTTGAAAGTGACAATAACAGGTTTTGACAAATTCCGATCTAACAGTAGCTTGGTGTCTATAGTGAACATCCCTGGGGGGGACTCATGGATCTGGCAGGGGCACAACATGTTCACAGGTGTTGTCAGCCAGGGAAGATCACTTCATTTGTCTTGGAGTCATCGCTAAGCAGCTGCGGACCGATGACGCCAATCTGCATCAGGTGATGTAATATAACTTCATCATTTGTTTTGCCCCTGAGTTCTGTTTTTGATTATGCTCCTCTGCGTATGCTTTACATGTTTTGAGGTTAAACAGAAGCATGTGGAGCTCAGTCCTGGCCTTTATCTCAGTGTGGTGTCACAAAATAAAGAAATGGAAAGTCGTGTTCACACCTTTATTTATTTTTCCTGTTTCTGGCTGTTGCTGCCCTATGTGGTAGAGGGGCTGTAGACGTTCTGCAGACAATGTCAGCGACAACCAGGTGCCAGAACCCTGTTCTCTTACAGACCTAAGTTTTTCCTCTCTCACACCCTCAGTGTTTGTTGTTTCTGTTTCTGTTTATTTCTTGGCGTTGTGAGGCATTAACATCAATTCTATTCAGTCCAACTGGATTGCGTGCACAGAAAAACTCTTTAATCAGACCTTCAACCACACCGATGATGCATCGCATACAATGCATCCTATTTTTAACTCCAAACATCTGCCGGTTGGAAAGTCAGAGGTGTTGCTGCAGAGTTGGTGCTGTTGCTGAAAAGAGGAGTAGGTAGTGGTGTGTGTGTGTGTGTGTGTGTGTGTGTGTGTGAGGAAATGTTTTCTCTCTGTATAGATAGTGGGAGGAGGGCAGTGGCCCAGAGGGAGAATCAGGCTCCTGTTGCAGCTGAGCTCGGTCGGTTCAGCCTGGTGTTCTCGGTGTTGTTCATCCAGCCCCAGTGTAGACCCGGGCTCTCTGGGGGCGGCGAGGGGGCTGCTTCCATTTGTTTTCACTTCCTGTCCAAATGGAGTTGGAGAGATGAATCATTCACGTCTCTGAGAGGCCTCTTGTGTGGATGAAAAATGGGAAGAGTTAAAGTTCTTGCCTGGAGTATTTAAGATAGATTAGTGTTCTATGCTTTTTGTCAGTGTACCACTATTTTGTGTTTTCGCTAAAGCAAGATTCATGCCTTCCATTTTATTTTTCAAAAAATGTTGTTTTCTTGCATATTTACTTCTGTCCATCTGCTGATCTGTCTGTCAGTACGCCCACTGACCAGCGTCATGGAGAGCGCCCCTGCCCTCCCCGCCTGGCCTGTCAAATCTGCATGGTGTGATCAGTGAAGGTGATAAACGAGCTGTGCTTCAGAGGTCTTGGTATGCCCAGGTCTGACGGGCAGATTGTCACTTAACTGTGGAGGAGGTGGGGCCGTTTCCCCCTGATGGCAGAAACAGACAAACTTCAGAGGCCCATTGGTTGTCACTCCTTGCCATCCCATTATCCTCTGGGGCCCGGGACTGCGCTGCCGTGCGTCATGCTAAACATCTCTTTGTTGTTACCTTTCATCTGGGCGTATCTGCCACCTCTGTCAGTCCATCCTGTGAGTTATGGGGCTGCAGGAGGTCATGGCCGCAACCCCTCCCCAGTTGGCGTGAAATGTGCAGAACAAACGGATCCAAGAATTACACAGAGATTGGACACACCGGCGGGATATCTAAGAGCGGAGCCCTCGTAAAGGTCTTTGTGGCTATAAAGGTGTGAAAGGTTTACCAGCCCATCTGTTTCCAAAAACAGAATATTTGACCCCCTTTGAGGTGACAACCTCGGAGCCTAATCTAAATTCTCCCTCAGCTTTTAGTGGCTTTATATCAGCCAAGCTGCTGACAACATTTAAGGTTTTTCCAAAAAGGGACACTTGAAAGCTACATCACGTTCTCTGTTCTCTTTAGAGCAGAACATGTCAGTCATCTGGAAAAGGAGGCTTTACTCTTGACTTTTGGGTGTAAGAAGTATAACATCACTGAATTGCATATTTTATGAGAGAGGGGACCGAAAACAAAAAAAGATGACGCCTGGAGCTCTTTTCTTTCGCTCTCTTATTATTTTCCTCATTTGAAGGTAGGAATCTCCATTTTTTGTTCAGAGGGAAGCTTCCACGTCAACTCCATTTCATCTTTGGATTTTTCACACAAGGGGTTTGCTTGTAGCATCGGTAAAGGAAAAAGAAAAACTGACAGCTTTGAGGAGGTTGCATAGCAGTAACAGTGTTTGTTTCTGTGCTGGTGATTTCTTGCATGTTTTGTAAAACGAGGAAGCCAGAGCTTGTTAGTCGCTGTGTTATTGAGGAGGCTGGGCTGAAAAATCTGTTTGGTTACTGGAGCCGAGATGAAAGACAAGAGGTCAGGAACGCTGCAGCCACTCCCAAGCACAGCATGGTGGCATTGCTGTGTGGCTGTGTATCCATGTGTGAGTGAATGTGCATGCAGTAGTGTGTTGGCTTGTCCGTGTGTGTGTGTGTGTGTGCGTGCATGTGTTTGTATTTGTTTTCAGAGTGAAGGTAATGATTTTTCTCCTCTACAGTATCTGTGCTCTTTGGAGGCATTTGCATTGTTTTCCCTTCTTGAGTCCACTTGCTCGAGTACAGAGTTTGCTCAGTGTTTGTCTTCCTGGTCCTTGGAGTTTGCTTTGAAAAATTCAGTTATGT